>NC_091977.1:441680365-441980365 GCF_044704955.1 Pristiophorus japonicus | reverse complement strand
GATGGATAGACTAGAACTAGAGGGCATAATCTTAGAATAAGGGGCCACCCATTTAAAACTGAGAAATTTCTTCTCAGAGGGTTGTGGATCTGTGGAATTCACTGCCTCAGAGAGCTGTGGAAGCTGGGACATTGAATAAATTTAAGACAGAAATAGACAGTTACTTAAACGATAAGGGAATAAGGGGTTATGGAGAGCGGGCAGGAAAGTGGACCAGAGTCCATGATCGGATCAGCCATGATCGTATTAAATGGCGGAGCAGGCTCGAGGGGCCATCTGGCCTACTCCTGCTCCTATTTCTTATGTTCTTATGCCTCTTTTTATTCTTTCCCACAGCAGCTGTTGATTCTGCCATCTCCATTTACACCCTATCTAGATAATGGGACAAGTTAAGCGCACTTAACTTGTCCCATTACCATCTCCGTTTGCCTTGCACCATCATCCCATTTATCTTTTAATCTCTTTTGCCTTCCACCCTATCACAGACATTCCCTTTCGTTCTTTCTTCCCCTGCCCCTACTCTTGCTAAAAACCTGTTACATCTCTAACTTTTTCCAGGTCTGACGAACAGTCATCTGAAACATACAACTCTGGTTTCTCTCTCCACAGATGCTGCCTGACCTGCTGAGTATTTCCAGTGTTTTCTGTTTTTATTATTAATAAAACTGCACCAGGTTACCATTCTTAAATACATCAAGGAATACTTTTTAATGGAAAAAAAACAATTATGCTGCGGGATTGCGCTAGTTCGCAGAAGATTATGGGCTGGATTTCCGAGAGGTTTGTGACCGGGTTTTGATCCTCCGTGGCGAAAACCCAGGCAGGATCCTCGGGTAGCTGTTTGCAGCGGCGCTTCGAAGCACTGCTGGGGAAAGGTGTACCAATGTGCAACGACTCGGATTGCATTTGCATCCAAGTTTCGGCACTCTCCCGGCCCGTACACCACGCCCAGAATAGCGACAGGTCAAACCTGTCGGTGCAGCCCTGCCAGCAGTGGTAAGTACGAAAACCTGCAAAAAAGGCAAGTTAAAAGGTTTTTTTTTTCCAGCGATTAGATATTTACGGGTCTTGTAAATGTTTTGGGAGTTTTTTTTTGAATCTCTCCCCTGCAGCACTCTCGGCCCTGGACTAAAATTGCCGAAACTTGCGTTTTGTGCTGCGAGTGCTTGTGCAATGCCCCCTTGTTGCAGGGGTAAAGGCTGAAAGTTCAGCCTAAAAACAGTAGCGCAGCATAAATGGTAAGTTTCACGTATCGCTACCATTTGCGCCGAAAAACCCCTAAAGCCCGGCCCTTAAGTTTGGGATTATACAAATCATTTTATGTGGAAACTTGAACTGTAACCTAACCAGCACAATTTCAAGTGCATTTTGGATGCAATTTCCTGATTACGCCTAAAGCAGAAACTTTACCCCTTGGTATTTGTATTTGGGAGGGCCACTAACAGCGTAAGGGGTAAGGGGTAAGCCATTTAGGACCGAGATGCGGAGGAACTTCTTCACCCAGAGAGTGGTGAACCTGTGGAATTCTCTACCACAGAAAGTTGTTGAGGCCAATTCACTAAATATATTCAAAAAGGAGTTAGATGAGGTCCTTACTGCTAGGGGGATCAAGGGGTATGGCGAGAAAGCAGGAATGGGGTACTGAAGTTGAATGTTCAGCCATGAACTCATTGAATGGCGGTGCAGGCTAGAAGGGCCGAATGGCCTACTCCTGCACCTATTTTCTATGTCTATGTTTCTATGTGAGATCTGTCATTGGCACTTTATCAACATGAGTGCCCTGTGAGTTCCATCTAAAAATTTGTGATTAGAATTTACATTTCTTGTTTTTTGCATCCAGAGGTTAAATAATGGCAACCTAGCTGTAGAGGGTTAATTTTTAAATCAACTCACATTAGATAATGTACAGAAGAAAGTGAAACTACTGGAATAAATTAGTTAAAATGGTTGTGAAATGGAGCATTCCTTTCCAGATATCCATTCCATTTTGCACCTACCCCTTTGGGAGATACAGATGAAACACCAATTGATCTCATTGTGTGTCTTAGTACTTGTAAGAACTTGCAACAAGGGGAGAAATTATGTTTACTTTTTGAAATTGCAACATTTACCTGAATCTTCAATGCCTCAATGTGGTTGTTGTAAATATGAGCATCACCCAATGTGTGTACAAAATCACCAGGCTGAAAGGAGAGCAAAGTCATTAGAATATCTAGGCAGGTTATCTAGTCAAATAATTTTGCTAAATTTATGGAAAGTCATTCAACTGGTTGTGAAGGAAGGCCAGTGGTCTGACACTGGCCAGACTGACCACTGACTTTTTACAGTGATTGTATCGCCACTAAATGAGCGTACAAATTTGCTTCACCCTTCCTTCAGCAGTTGTCCGAAAATGTATGAGCAAGTTTTGAGAAAGTCACTACTACCACCAGAAATGATGGTCAGTAGTGGAGAAAAGCCTAGACTTTGTATAATGAGATAAAGTTAACAGAAGACCAGTTAGTGTAACATAACTTATTGGGAAAATGCTGGAGTCCATTATTAAGGAAGTAGTAGCAGGACATTAAGAAAATCATAATACAATCAAGCAGAGCCAGCATGGTTTTATGAAGGGGAAATCATAAGGTTATAAGAAATAGGAACCGGAGTAGACCATATAGCCTGCTCCGCCATTCAATATCATGGTTGATCTAATCATGGACTCAGCCTCCACTTCCCCGCTCGCTCTCCATAACCCCTCATCGTTTAAGAAACTATCTATTTCTGTCTTAAATGTATTCAATGTCCCATCTTCCACAGCTCTCTCCGAGGCAGCGAATTCCAGAGATTTACAACCCTCAGGGAAGAAATTTCTCCCCATCTCTGTTCTAAATGGGCAGCCCCTTATTCTAAGATCACTGTCTCTAGGTCTAGTCTCCCCCATCAGTGGAAACATCCTCTCTGCATCCACCTTCTCAAGCCCCCTCATAATCTTATATGTTTCGATAAGATCACCTCTCATTCTTCTGAATTCCAATGAGTAGAGGCCCAACCTACTCAACCTTTCCTCATAAGTCAACCCCCTCATCCCCGGAATCGACCTAGGTGAACCTTCTCTAAACTGCCTCCAAAGCAAATATATCTTTTCGTAAATATGGAAACCAAAACTGCACGCAGTATTCCAGGTGTGGCCTCACCAATACCCTGTATACCTGTAGCAAGACTTCCCTGCTTTTATACTCCATCCCCTTCGCAATAAAGGCCAAGATTCCATAGGCCTTCCTGATCACTTGCTGTACCTGCATACTATCTTTTTGTGTTTCATGCACAAGTACCCCCAGGTCCCGCTGTACTGCAGCACTTTGCAATCTTTCTCCATTTAAATAACTTGCTCTTTGATTTTTTTCTGCCAAAGTGCATGACCTCACACTTTCCAACATTATACTCCATCTGCCAAATTTTTGCCCACTCAGCCTGTCTATGACCTTTTACAGATTTGTGTGTCCTCCTCACACATTGCTTTTCCTCCCAACTTTGTATAGTCAGCAAACTTGGCTACGTTACATTCAGTCCCTTCTTCCAAGTCGTTAATATAGATTGTAAATAATTGGGGTCCCAGCACTGATCCCTGCAGCACCCCATTAATTACTGGCTGCCAACCAGAGAATGAACCATTTATCCCGACACTCTGTTCTGTTAGTTAGCCAATCCTCTATTCATGCTAATATATTACCCCCAACTTTTATCTTGTGCAGTAACCTTTTATGTAGCACCTTGTCAAATGCCTTCTGGAAGTCCAAATACACCACATCCACTGGTTCCCCTTTATCCACACTGTTCGTTACATCCTCAAAAGAATTCCAGCAAATTTGTGAAATATGACTTCCCCTTCATAAATCCATGCCGACTCTCCCCTTCCATTTTGCTTTTCTAAATGTCCTGCTACTACTTCTTTAATAATGGACTCCAACATTTTCCCAACCACAGATATTAGGCTAACTGGTCTATAGTTTCCTGCTTTTTGTCTGCCTCCTTTTTAAAAAAAAAAAAAATAGGGGTGTTACATTTGCAGTTTTCCAATCTGCTGGGACCTCCCCAGAATCCAGGGAATTTTGGTAAATTACAACCAATCATGATTGATAAATTGACTATAGAGTTCTTTGAGGATGTAGCGAGCAGGGTGGATAAAGGGGAACCAGTAGATGTAGTGTATTTGGACTTCTAGAAGGCATTTGATAAGGTGCCACATAAAAGCTCACGGGGTTGGGGCAATATATTAGCATGGATAGAGGATTGGCTAACGGACAGAAAACAAGAGTCAGGTTATTTTCAGGTTGGCAAATTGTAACTAGTGGGGTGCCACAGGGATTGGTGCTGGTACCTCAACTAGTTACAATCTATATTAATGACTTGGATGTGTAATATAGCCAAATTTGCTGAGGACATAAAAGATAGGTGGGAAAGCAAGCTGTGAAGAGAACACACAAAATCTGCAAAGGGATATAGATAGATTAAGTGAGTGGACAAAAATTTGGCAAAATGAGAGATAATCCACTTTGGTAGGAAGAATAAAAAAGGAAATTATTTTTTTAAATGGAGAGACTGCAAAATGCTGTGGTACAGAGGGATCTGGGGGTCCTTGTACGCGAGACACAAAAAGATAGCATGCAGGTACAGCAAGTAATTAGGAAGGCAAATGGAATTGGTCTTTATTGTGGGGGGGTGGGGTGGAATATAAAAGTACTGAAGTCTTGCTACAACTGTAGAGGGCATTGATGAGACCACACCTGGAGTACTGCATACAGTTTTGGTCTCCTTATTTAAAAAGGAGGGATATTTTTGCATTGGAGGCAGTTCAGAAGGTTCACTAGGTTGATTCCAGAGATAAAGGGGTTGCCTTATGAAGAAAGGTTGAGCCTATACTCATTGGAGTTTAGGAGAGCTGGACAGGGTAGATTCAGAGAGGATGTTTCCCCTTGTGGGGGAAAATCTAGAACAAGGGGGCATAGTTTCAGAATAAGGGGTCGTACATTTAAAACAGAGATGAGGAGGAATTTCTTCTCTGAGGGCCGTGAATCTTTGGAATTCTCTATCCCTGAGAGCTGTTGAGGCTGGGTCATTGAATATATTTAAAGGTAGAGATAGACAAATTTTTGAACAATAAAGAGTCAAGGGTTATGGGGAGTGGGCAGGAAAGTGGAATTGATGCCAAGATCAGATCAGCCATGATCTTACTGAATGGCGGAGCAGGCACGAAGGGGCAAATGGTCTACTCCTGCTCCTATTTCTTATGTTCTTAAAACAAACTTGTGCCACAAAGCCAAAGACACAAGGATGGCATTGTGTTGGGTAAAAAAAAAGTTGCAATACAGTGAGTTACAATATATTTTGCGGTTATGTCTTTAGATGCTCTGATAATGACTCCACGAGGCAGTGTTGTATTTGAACTGTAGTGACCTTAGTCCATTTAATGTAACTCCAGAGTGAGGATCACACATGGTGGCCTGCCTTTTATACTAGGCCTGGCACACTTGTACAGGCAACCTACAAGCCTCCCACTGCAGTGCCCTCTGGTGGCACACCTTAGTAACCATCCAGCTGGTGTACAAGTTTCCCCTAGTAGTACCCTCTGGTGGCACATATGTAATAGTACAAGCAGTAAACATGTAGGATACATGACATCATTCTCCCCCAAATCCTTAGTGCAAATCGCCTTCATGCATTGACTGCTCTGGGCTTAGCACTATCTGGTTGTCCCTTGGAGGGTCGTTTCCATCTTGGGCGAGTAGGTGGTGTTTCATTGGCAGTAGAGGTGCTGGTGGTTTCTGTTTGTGCATCCATGACCACTCCATTCTCTTTTCTCCCCACCCCCCACATATAGATTATGCCGGTGGCTCATTACATTCATATACATTCAAGCCGGAAAAAAAAATTGCATTTACATCATTACATTTGTGGTACAGTTGTGAGGCAAGTACACTTGACTGGTGAGGTACATACTTGGAATCAGTGCTGGTGTTAGCACCGGTGCGTGAGGACAAACTAGTACCAGAACTGCTGGATGGTGTCCAGGTAGTCTGGTGGCGGCGCGGTGCCCAGTGCTGGCAGTGAGAACCCGGTTGGCTCAAGTTGCCTGCTCTCGGGGCCTTTGCCGTTGCTCCTAGCGTCGGGCAGGTTCACAGATGCCTGCGACCTCCCTGTCCTCTCCTTGTGCCCCGGGTTGCTGCTGCTCCCTGAGGAGCAGTCATCTAGCAGTGCACAGGGAACTGCTGACTCGCTTGCCTGGGCGTTCTTTGGTTTAGGATCCTGGCTCGTCCCAGTCCCATTTGGGAGAATCGTTGTGGGTGACCTTTCGTTCCCGGGTATAGCCTTGGGGGCTACGCCTTAGCACGGTTTGCTCTTTCAGGCTCGTGGCGGTTGGTGCCATCATGTGCCCGAGAGGTGGAGCCGATTGGGGCAAGGTATCGGTACCAGTGCTGTTGCCTTCCCGAGATCGCTTGCTCTGCAGCTTGTCTACATTAGCTGCTTGTGGCCATACTCCGTGGTTCATCACTCTGGTCCCAGGGACGCAGGCTACAGCACTGGGTAGCTCGCTGGACCTGTGTGCTCCAGATGGGTGTTTGCCCACTGCATTGACTGAATGCAATTGAAATCCTACATTGCACATTTCATTACTCATTGTAGATAAACTGTCCAATCGTAATCGCATGACTTTTCTTTGCTTATATCATCAACTACACGCTTTGCATTTAAATCACAGTTGCTATTACATTAATTGAGAATGTGGACCTGCCCCTTTAAGTGTGGCGGGTTGCTGGCCTCCTTTAAGAGAGCCTTGCTATCTTTTCCCCAATCCTCCTCTTCGTTTGGTACCACGTGTTGCTCCATCAGCGCTGCACCTCGTGGTCTGGTCACCGCCATCTTTTTCTTCAGCGCAGCACCTCGTGGTTTGGGCGCCATCTTTCTTCCGACTGCTGTGATCCGCTTCTCCCCGGGTTCTGCCACCAAGGCTGGAGAGTCGCCTTTGGATCAGATTTTCTTCCTCCGGAGTCCTGCCACTGGAGTGTGGAAGGTGTGTTCGGGTTGTCTCAGCTGGATCATCTCCACGCAGTTGTGCTGAGCGGTCGGTGCCTCGGGTGCTGTGCTGGTCTGCTCTCTGGTGCCGGATCCAACCTCAGGTGGGGGCTTGCTTTGTCTCTGAACGCGGGGGACGTCAATCGCTGGAGGGATGAAATCTTCCCAGCTCCAATGGATCTTCTCCATCCACCTTCTTCCGAGTAGCATTGCTCCATCACCTGCAACCTGCACAGTGGTAACTTGTGCACCATGCCATCATAGAGCACTTTTACATCTGCACTACCAATGACTGGGATAAGTTCATTGGTGTAGGTGCGCAGCTTTGCCTGAACCGGAACCAACTTGGGTCGTTCAGCTTGATTGTCCCATAGCCTCTCAAAGGCTTCTTGATTCATTACGGACTGGCTCGCCCCCGTGTCCACTTCCACGAAGACTGGAACGCCATTTCTCTCAACTTTCATCCTCAACTGGGAACATTGTGGTGCAGGTAAACATGCCATACACCTCATCGTGGGGTTGAGCTGCCTCTCTGACTATCGCTTCATAATCCGCACTGGATTAATGACCACCTGCAGACTCATTAACACAGTGTGTCATATTTCTTTTACACATTCGCTGGAGGTGGCCCTTCGTGCTGCAGCCTTTACACATATGGTCCTTAAAATGGCACTGGTGAGCCCTGTGATTCTCTCCCCAACGCCAGCATGGTGCTACTCGATTAGCCCCACCTCGGCGGACTCCGAGTTAAGGGACTCGGGGGGCCTGTTCTCTCTCCCTTGAGGTGATTCACGTTCTACAGTCCAGCCTCTAAAAGGCGCCATTCGGTGTACAGTACTTGCCAGGTTTGAGTCCCGAGGATGAGTCATCCGTCTAGAGCCGCAGGTCGAGGTCATGAATGCCTGGTTCATGGTGATGGCCTTCTGCAGTGTGACTGTGATATCCGCAGATAGTAGTCTGTGAAGAAGGCCCTCGTGGTCGATTCCGATGACAAAGATATCCCGCAGTGCTTCGGTGAGGTGGTCGCTGAAATCACACGGTGCCGCCAGCCTCCTGAGTTCTGCAGCATATTTCGCGATTTCCTGGCCTTCGGTGGGTATAAAACCGGTGTCTGGCTGTGAGGATGCTCTCTTTGGGCTTGAGTTGTTCTTGGATCAGCGTTACAAGCTCCTCGTACGTCTTGGTCGTTGTCTTCGCTGGTGCCAGCAAGTCCCTGACGAGACCCTAGATGGTGGGCCCATAACTGGTTAGTAGGATAGTTCTGCACTTATCAGCCAGCGTGGCCGGTTTGGCACCTGCCAGGTCGTTTGCTGTGAAGAAATGGTGAGCCTCTCCACAAAGGCGTCCCAATCATCACCATCGGCAAACTGCTGCAACGTACCAAGGTTAGCCATTTTCACGTGAAAGTCTGTAATCTTGTCGCCAATTGTTATGTCTTTAGATGCTCTGATAATGACTCCACGAGGCAATTTGTTGTACTTGCTGTAGTGACCTTAGTCCATTTAATGTAACTCCAGAATGAGGATCACACATGGTGGCCTGCCTTTTATTCTAGGCCTGGCACATCTGTACAAGTAACCTACAAGTTTCCCACTGCAGTGCCCTCTGGTGGCACACCTTAGTGACCATACAGCTGGTGTACAAGTTTCCATAGTAGTGCCCTCTGGTGGCACATCATGTGTAATAGTACAAGCAGTAAACAAAGGATACATGATAGTAGCCAGTGCAGGCAATAGAAAATAACTGAAGATTAACAACAGGAAATATCCTTATATCGCACAAGACAAAGATCTCAGACACTATTTGCTACTGGTCGGTGAGCAATTAAAAACAAATTTCACATTAAATTATATTCCTGTTGCCCAATTATTGGAATACAAAATTCACATTCATATGCAAGAAGTTAAAATGTTATTCACAGCAGATGTGAGGTGCCAACCTGTTAATGTATTAAAAAAAATCAGCTGTCTCTTTTGCATAATTCCATTTTTGGAAGCATTGACAATGAGACTAACAGTGAGGCTCTCAGTACTTACTGTTATAATGGAGCAAATCTAACAGCAACTTCTGGAGTACATACATGTGCTGTTAAACACAGAAATCCAGAAGTTGCTGTTAGAGATACCTTGTTCCTCCATAGGGTGTGCTCCCACTAGTTCCGCACTAAAAACGGCGTGATGTGATGATTACTGCTGAACAACCTCTCTGGACCAGAAAAATTAATTTTACAAGTGTGGAGTCCCATTCCTTAAGAAAAATAGTGTTGGAGATTTTAATTTTCCGTTTGTCTCTCAGCTCTCTCCCTTAATTCCATCTGTATTTCCCAATCTTTATTTCACTTTCTATACATTATTTAAATCAAATTTATATTTCCTGCTTTGGACTGTCTATGTAAGGGTTTTTCAATCTGGTTGGTTGAAGAGGAAATCTCTGCCAACAAGCCTGAGAAAAATCTGTGGGCAGTTGTCAGCGAGGAGATTTCTTCTAATTCGGTGTCTTTTCCAGCGTGGTGCCCTCCACAGAAGATCTGTGGTGGCTGTCAGCATAGAAAGCAACAGCAAAGCTCTTCAGCCAATCAGATTGAAAAATCTTTACATAGGCAAGCGCAGTTCCGCAAAATCCGGGCCATTATAGCAACATCCATGTTCATTCCCATTGAGAAACCATGGCAAGAATCAATTTCCATTGCTTAAACTCCATCAATGCTTTTAATCAAATATGCACGTGGCTGGTTCGTAGTACTCTCATGCAAGTCAGAAGAATGGAAAAAGCAACCAGGACTTGAGTATACAGGTACAGCGTCGAGAATCTGGAAGCCTTGGGACTGAGGCCGCTCCAGATTCTGTGTATTTCCAGACTTCACAATGTCTTTATGATATCCCGAATCCGGAAATGCCCGAGCCCAGGTTTGTGTATTTCCGGACTTCGAAACGCATTTCCGACATCCTGAGTCCGGAAATGCCTGGGCCAAGATAGGTAGGTAGGTAGGGATGGGGGTGGAAAGCAGGGGTCCGGATTCCAGAACATTTTCCAGACGACCCCGCCATGGATTGTCCCAGTGTCCGGAACAGTACGGATTCCAGAACTTCGGATTCTCGACGCTGTACCCGTATAATCATTAAGAGTGCTGCATTGCCCCAAATGCTGTCTGTTGGATGAGATATTAAACAGGAAACCAGTTGGTTCAGGTGGACACAAAAAGTTCCTAGTGCAAAGAGCAGGGAGTTCTCCCATCACCTTGGGTAACATTCCTTCCTCAAACACCACCACCAAAACTGGTCACTTCTCATTTGCTGTTTGCAGGATCTTGGTGCATTACATTTGCCTACATAAGTGATTATGCTTCAAAAGTAATACATTGTTGTGAAGCACTTTGGTATGGATATTATATAAATATAAAACAAGCTCAAAGTACCTTTAGTCCTGTGATATGTGCGATCATGTATGTCAGCAATGAATAGCTGGCAATATTGAATGGAACACCAAGGCCCATATCTCCTGACCTCTGATATAGCTGACAGGACAGCTCTCCATTGACCACATAGAACTGGCACAGAGCATGGCAGGGAGGTAGAGCCATCTGAGAAAGATCTGCAGAAACAATGAGGATCAGGAAAAAAATGTAACAGCTATTTAGTGAAACACATCTGGGATTTACATTAATGCACTGAAACTAAATTAGAAAGTTTGTATATTCACTGAAATTCAAAACAGTATCTGGCCCTCAGTGTTAAGTATTCTAATAATCCCCATTTAGCTTTGTTGCCATATTTCCAGACCGCTTGACTAGGCGACATGTGCAATTTGATTCAACTGGTGGAACTAAAGATAAAAGCTTAATCTCGCCACTAACTTACCATTATATTGATTGCATATAGTGACTATAGAGATGAACAATCACAGAACCAGAGAACTGGCAGCACAAAAGGTGGACAGTAAGTCCAACGTGCTTATGCTTCTACTAGCTCCACATCAGGGCTATATCCCGTACACTTTCATATTTTTCTTCAAGCATTTAGCCAATCTTCTCTTAAATGTTGCAATTGTCTTTGCTTCGATAGCCACTTGTGTACACATTCCAGTTCACTTGCTCAATAGTTTTGAACACAAGGTTCTAAAATTTGCCATTTCCACAACAGTTAAAAGCATATTTTTAGCTTTAACATAGATTTAAAGACAATCAAATCCTCTTCATCTTTGCCCCCCCCCCCAAAAAGCAGCAACGTGTATGGAAAAATCAGGCTGTCAGAGTCCTAGTAAAACAGGTAACATTAAATGCTAAGTACAGTTTATCCTTGCAGACTTTGTAAATTGATTAAACTACTCGTTAATGTTTCCCAATTTCATTTTTTGTCAATTTTCTCCAACTTTTCTGCTGAAGGCATTGCCCGATGCTGAGGTTCAGTTTCACAGGGTCTGATGACTCTTTGGTAATCTCATCTGAGAGTTCATTCTTCAGGTGTGAGCCTAGACAACAAGTGTCAGCAGACCATTTGACTGTGGCTGTCTAGTAAGAATAGGACCAGCAGAACATCGCAATCAAAGCTGGTCCTATTCTTACTAGACAGCCACAGTTGTGTGCTTTCCAGCAGGTATCACTAGATTGCAATCAGTAATGAGAACCTTGACCAATTCTCCCCTCCCCAACAGGATGCTGAGGTCAATAGTAATATCCCACTGCCATCGCAGCGGAAACTGGCCAATTTAGACCGTGGATCGAACCTGGGGCGATCTGGTATATACAGCTCAGCTACACACTTGCCTTCACCAACTATCCCCTTAGAAGTTTCAACTTCACATAGCTCATCAATTTGTGTGCGTCATTCTTTTTTTTACCTTTAGGGTTCCAAGCGCACATGATGATTCTGCGATCCTCTGGGTTGGTTTTGATAGTATCAATTACATTCTGGAGCTGATCAACTCCTTGTCCAGAATAATCTACAAGCATAAAGAAAGTAAGTTAGCTAAATGAGAAAAAGCTCCCCCAAAACATTCAGTTGACCAGTTTTATATTAATCAGTTTGGTCCCCACAGAAATACTGCTATCCCAGAAACCTAAAACTAATTCTGTGAGATGTGGTATAACACTGCAATCAATCCTAACCTGTATGCATGTCCTTATATTCAGCCCCAAAGTGCCTCCACTGGAAGCCATAAACAGGCCCCAAGTCACCCTCCTCTCTGTCTGTGAATCCTTGTTTGTCCAGAAAGTCTCGAGATCCATTGGCATCCCAAATTCGAACTCCTCTTTCTGACAACTCATTAGAATTGGTAGAACCCTGAAATAAAATTGAATAAATAAAGAAAGCTGAAAAAGTGAATCTGCAAGAATACTTATTCTTAAACTCGCTCGAAGTGGCAGCTTTCCACCTTGTCCAACCGGTCATTTTGCAGACAGGGATTACTGGAGAATGATCAGCAGCAGGAATTCTGGTCACTTTCTATTCCCCAGCCAAACGTAGCTCCTCAATTGCTGTCCTGGCCGAGATGATCTAACTCAGCACAGACCAGGGTTGAACCTGGATCTTCCTTATCTGTAGAGTTCTATCATGCCAAACAAAGCCATTCAAGTGTTTATTAATTCTTTAACAAAAAAGTGATCCGAGTATAAGCCAGAAAATCACCTCCGATTACTTCTCCTGGGATATTCTGCAGGGAAAAAGATAATGGGCCGAAAATTGCAGCCTCGCCGGGTGCTTGCGATGTGCGCACACACCCGGCGAGGCCTTGCAAAAGCCAGTTCTCGGCACGCGATGCGCATGCGCCGAGAAACGGCTTTTCCAATCTGTCAAAATTTCTTCAGACAGATCCTATGCATCCCTACAGGAAGGACATCCACGGGGCAAATTGGGCTATTTGCCCAACTCTTGCCCAGTAAATGTCCTTCAAACTCTTACACCTGGTAAAAGCAGGGGTAAAGCTTTTACCAGCATGAGCTTGAAAACATTGATTAAATTACATTGTTCTCATTTTTATATTAACAACCCTGTCCATTAGATATGTTTATTTTAACTATTAAAACACATTAAAAAAAAATGTCAATTTTTTTTTCTAAAACATTTAATTACATTCAATTTCAATTAATTTAAAATATGCGAGGTGTTTATTTTTTTATTTATTGTGCAGTGTTTCTTTTTTAGGGGGTTATTCTCATTGATAGTAATAGGAGCTCGTACAAAACGGAGTTTCCATTATTATCAATAAGAATACCAGATAGTGACTGGTGGTCCAGGCCTACGTGATTCAAGCATATACGTCTATACATGAAGGTGCATGTTCCCGTGCGCTGCGCAGCGAATGAAGGCCTCCGATCAGAATCTTCTGTTTCTCCGGGACTACCAGGTATTGTTGTAGATTTTTTTCCGGGTCGGAGGAGTTTGTCCAAAGGAAGCCTCCAACCGCAATTTTCGGCCCAAGATCAGAACAGAGTACAACTAACTAAACGCTTCTCATTCTATACCAAGAACAAACAATGCGTGTGATTTTTTAAAAAAAAAGTTTTTTTCCCCTAGTGTATGCAGCACTATGCAAAATGCTCCATTCTCACATTGCTAGCTAATTCAGAAATAAACATGGCAAAACTCCATTATAACCAAGAAAGGACAAAAGTAACTATGCCATCAAACCTCAACTACCCAATACTTCAGAATACTGATCGACCATTCAGGTAGCTCTAGTGGGTATAGCACAAAACTATATAGGCTGGAAGGTCCCAGGCTTAACTCCAAGTTTGTGCTAAGTTGGCTGAATGAGAACAGGACTAGACTTAGCAGTGATGCACTTCATGGTCAAATAACCTGCTGGAACTGATTGTCCAGGCTCACATATGAAGCATGGCCACTTGAGAAGTCAGAAAAAGCATGCATAGGAAAGGAATAGTACAATTTAAAAAAAACATTTATTAATGAGGAAGATATCCAAGGTCAAGACAGCTTCTGGACTCACACACCCTCCGAACCAGTCATCATTGACCCCATCCTACCTACGTCAACTTTATCCCACCACAAGACCTCTGAATTCCCTCCTATTGTCTGTTCTCTATTCCCCGCTTATTATCAGGACATATCTATCTTATTCTTGCTCGAAACCATGCCTGTAAAGCTCGAGGTCTGTCCATTTGAAGGTGCGTTTTGGCTGTCGCTTCAAACCCAAGCCCATCGCTTCTATTTCTCCTTTTATCTTGACCTCTCCCAGACTTCTTCATCCTGTTTTCATGCCTCCTGTTGCTTCTCCCCTCTCGGGTACTCTGCCCTCCCAAATCCATACCCCAATCCATCAGTATGCCTTGACCTTCCTACTCTCGTGCCACCATCCTAGGCTTGACTCCTCTTAGATAAGTCTAGAGTCCCTCTTAGGCCCATGGGCGTATTGTATCAATGCACTCGTTACTGCCTCCTTAGGAGCAGTAACCCCAACTTCCCCATCCTACTCTCTCACCAATCTTCCTGCCCACCACGCCTGCTGATTGCTAATCTTGCCAGCTTCCTTCCCGTCCCACTCACAGCTAACCCTGTGGACTCAGCCAGCGAATCGGCTAGCACCGTCCCTCGATACATCTCCCTCCAGAATGTCAGTTCACTTGGATGGCAAGGGCCTTGTTCACATGAGCATATCGTGGTTGATTGCCTTGACATCATAACCTTGACAGAAACCTGGCTGAGGGGCGACAACATCTTCCCCCTATAATTAATCTCTTCCCCCCCCCATCTATACCTTCCACCACTTGCTTCGCCCAAACTGCAGCCACGGCAGTATAGCCTCATCACCAAATCACACCTTGGTCTGCCCCCTACACTTCTGGCAACTTCTCCTTTGAGCATCTCGCATTGTTCCACCCCTCATTCAAAATCCTCGTTCTCTACCTTCCACCCAATTTTCTCAGTTATCTTCATTGCTTTCCTCTGTCATCCTGTGATTTCAACCTCCATCTCAGCTCACCATGCTGTCTCTTCTCCGAAAATATATATATATATATATATATATATATATATATATATATATATATATATATATATATAATAAATTATAATATATATATATATATATATATATATATATATAAATATTTATATTATATTAATAATATATTATATATTTATATATATATCTATATTTATATTATATATCTATATATATTTATATTATATTATATATCATAAATATAAATATATATAGATATATAATATATAAAATGTAATATAAATATATATATATATATATATATATAAATATATATATAGATATATAATATATATAAATATATATATAGCCATGTCTGATCATTTCATTTCATCCCCAACGCCACTTCCTTCTATATCTGTCACTGGGGAAAAAAACCTCCCCCAAGTCACTTGTAAGTGCAATTTCAAATTCCCAACTATCTAACCATTGCTACAGCTACTGATCTACACAATCACACCTTACCTCCACCTTTGATGCCCTTGTCCCCATTTAAACCATTACTCTCTCACACCTTGGTATGGCCCTCATCTCCGCCCCCTTAAGAACAAGGGACACAGACTCGAACATCTACGGCGGAAAACTGGTGTAACCATTCATTGCCAAATCTGACTGGACCACATAAAGCACTAGAAACATAGAAAATAGGTGCAGGAGTAGGCCATTCGGCCCTTCTAGCCTGCACCGCCATTCAATGAGTTCATGGCTGAACATTCAACTTCAGTACCCCATTCCTGCTTTCTCGCCATACCCCTTGATCCCCCTAGCAGTAAGGACCTCATCTAACTCCTTTTTGAATATATTTAGTGAATTGGCCTCAACAACTTTCTGTGGTAGAGAATTCCACAGGTTCACCACTCTCTGGGTGAAGAAGTTCCTCCGCATCTCGGTCCTAAATGGCTTACCCCTTATCCTTAGACTGTGACCCCTGGTTCTGGACTTCCCCAACATTGGGAACATTCTTCCTGCATCTAACCTGTCTAACCCCGTCAGAATTTTATATGTTTCTATGAGGTCCCCTCTCATTCTTCTGAACTCCAGTGAATACAAGCCCAGTTGATCCAGTCTTTCTTGATAGGTCAGTCCCGCCATCCCGGGAATCAGTCTGGTGAACCTTCGCTGCACTCCCTCAATAGCAAGAATGTCCTTCCTCAGGTTAGGAGACCAAAACTGTACACAATACTCCAGGTGTGGCCTCACCAATGCCCTGTACAACTGTAGCAACACCTCCCTGCCCCTGTACTCAAATCCCCTTGCTATGAAGGCCAACATGCCATTTGCTTTCTTAACCGCCTGCTGCACCTGCATGCCAACCTTCAATGACTGATGTACCATGACACCCAGGTCTCTTTGCACCTCCCCTTTTCCTAATCTGGGTCCTGCTCTACTCTGCCAAAACTGCTCACTATTTCAGGATCATCCTAGAATGCAAAGTTAACACCCGGCCTCTCTTCTCTTTACTACAAACTGCCTTCTTAAATCCCTCTGCTCCACCCTAACCAACAAGTACAAGGAGCTCATGGACTTCTTTACCACTTTGAGACTATCTATTCAGCTGCCTCTGTCCCTTACCCTAGCCCATCAGGCAAAATTTCCCCCAAGGTTCCCCCACCCCACCAAAATCAAATCTACTGGTATCACCTGCTTCCCTCCAAAAAAAAAATACCCTTGACCCAATTGTCCTACCACCCCATCTCCAACCTTCATTTACTCTCCAAATTCCTTGATCATATTGTCACCTCCTAAATCTTTGCCCATCTTTCCCACAATTCCACATTTAAATCCCTCCAATCAGGCTTCTGCCACAGTACTTATATGGCCCTTGATAATGTTAGAAATGACAACCTGTGAGACTGTAATAAACTATCCCTCAACCTTCTCGACCTGTCTGTAGCCTTCGACGCTCCTGACCACACCAACCTCCAACACCTTTCCTCCTTCGTCCATTTAGGTGGGATTGTCCACACCTGGTTCCTTTCTTATCTATTCAATCATAGCTAGAGAATCACTTGCAATGGTTTCTCTTTCCACTCCCGTAACGTTACCTCTGGAGTCCCCCAAGGGTCTAACCTTACCCTCTCCTATTTCTTATCTATATGTTGCACCTCGGCGATGTCATCCGACAATACAATGTCAGATTTTTATATGTACATTGACGACACTCAGCTCTACCTCACCACCACCTCTCTCGATCCCTCCACTGCCTCCAATGTGTCACACTGCTTGTCCGACATCCAGTACTAGATGAGCAGAAATTTCCTCCAACAAAATATTGGGATGACTGAAGCCATGGTCTGTGGTCCTCGCCACAAACTCCGTTCCCTAGCACTTGACTCCATCCTTCTCCCTGGCAACTGTCAAAGCTGACCCAGACCATTTTGCAACCTTGGTGTCGTATTTGAACCCAGGATGAGTTTCCGACCACATGTCCGCTTCATCACCAAGACTGCTTATTCCCACCTTTGTAACATTGCTCAACTCTGCTCCTCCCTCAGCACATCTGCTGCGGAAACCCTCATCCATACTTTTGATACCTCTAGACTTACCAATTCCAATGCTATTCTGACCAGCCTCTCATTTTCTACCCTATATAAACTGAAGCTCCTTTAAAACTTTGCTGACCATATCCTAACTCCTAACCAAGTCCTGTTTAACCATCACCCCTGCGCTCGCTGGTCTACATTGGCTCCCAATCCAGCAACACCTCAATTTTAAAATTTGCATTCTTGTTTTCAAATCCCTATATGGCCTTGCCTGTCCCGATCACTGTAACCTCCTTCATCCCTACAAATCTTCGAGATCTCTGAGGTCCTCCAATTCTAGCCTCTTGCACATCCCCGAATTTAACCGCTCAACCATTGCTTAAGACACAGCAGCCAGCCTAGGCCTAAGCTCTGGATCTCCTTTCTAAACCTCTTCTTCATGAAGCTCCTTAATAATTTACCTCTTTCACCAAGCTTTGGGTCATCTGTCTTGCTATCTCCTTATGTGGCTCAGTGTTGAGCGTTATCTAACAAAATTATGAAGCGCCATGGGACATTTTACTGCACTAAGGGGCATTTTATAAATCTGGTTATTTGTTCTATTCATCACTTGCATATAACAAGCATTGTTTTGCAAAGAATTTGCAGTTACAGCTATACAACAATAAATACGCTTTAATGCATTATTTTTTCCATTCTACATTATACAGTTGTTTTGATAAAATCGAATTAATTAAAAGGATGTCACAAGATGATGCTACAGCATATATAAGAACTTTTATAAAATCTATGGACAAAACTGTAGTGTCTACCTTGATAAACCACAATAGCTCTTCCAGAATTCCTTTCCAGAACACTCGTTTAGTGGTGAGGAGGGGAAAAGATTCTGAAATGCAAAATTTGATAACTCTTAACAGCATGCAGAATAATGCAATTTAGTACTCCATGATGAAACTCCTGTGACTTGGGTTGAGCAGAAAGTCACTTCCTGTATTGCTCACTGGGTGACTTGTCAATTTAGCCAGCTCTTTACTGGTTTGATCACTGCAATTCTTTACAAAAAGTGAGATAAGGAAAAACTAACTGCATTCAGCTGTGGGTCCCTACCTATGCTAAAAGCTTGAAGGCTCAGTGAAAATGCACACATATTTTAAGAGCAGACTTTAAGTATTTGGAAGATTCATACCATTAGCATTGCCTAGCAGAAAAAGTGATAAAAAGCCTATTTTTCTTACCACTCATCAGCAGATTTACAAGCAGCACACAAAAAACTAGCAGTCAAATTCAGCAATTTAAAAAGTTTTGGATGATTAAACAGGGTCAGTCAATAGAGTAAAGCTTTATTTTCAAAAAAAGTTGTTTGAAACAAGTGTGGTGATGCTGAAAAAAAAGCTGCAAAGCTAGCTCAAAATATTTTAATTTAGATTCCCATAAATATCAGGGACACTACACCATTTATAGGAGCAGCTTTATAAAAATGAAACATGAAACCACCCCCCAAAATATAGTCTGTAGCTACCATGAAGGGTTAGTTGGTTGATAGTGAGCTGTATAGATCATGAAGATTTGATCCCTAAATCGGAGTTGAATCAGCTGATCTCAGAGAGCAGCAATTGAGGTGCTATACTTGGTCTTGAAGCCCATATGTAAAGAGTGAAAAGAGTCAGTCGAGGGCTTACTCCTAAACCCCTGAACTTTTGCTGGAACATGAATGTGTGGACAACTAGTAAGAACAGGATGTGGGTCAGTCAAGTCCCACCATTTATTGAACAGCCCATCAACACACCATAGAAGCTCAGAAATGAAAAATGACCACTTGCATGAGGTAATGGAGGACCGACCACTGGCTACAACTCAATGGCTGAATTAAAAGTTGGTTAAAAAAAAAAATCATGCCCTTTTTTTTTAAAGTTTAAGACATTCCTGCTATCCTACTACACCAAAAATACCAGTTCCAACATTTTTAATGTTCTTTAAATTTAGTTATCATTTTCGCTGAAATTCCCAGATTTTAAAATGTTACAATTGGATAAACTACAAATATTTTTTCTCATGTCCAAGGTAAAACCTCCATTTACACAGGCAAACTCCAAATGAACTGACAAATCATTTTTTGTGTGTGTAAAACAATATAGGATCGTAAGCTACAGGGTGAACAATTAATCTTTTTACTTTTGAGGTACACATTGGAAATCAGAGATTATCGTTAACTCTGGTGGATCTCTGCAATTCGCAGACCATGGCCTGGAATTTGTGGTCAGCGGCAAAGCGACGGTGATTGCCACTGAACTCGAAGAATTGTGCCCACAAAGATCTTGATCTTTGATGAAAACGTTAGCTTATTCCTCCTTAATTTGATTGTAGCGCTGTTAAAAGGGGACCTCCAGCATAGGGCAGCAGTGATGTCCTCAAGCTGTCGAAGCAGCCAATCATGTTGAAGAATTCTCAATCAGCAAACCAGGAAAAAAGCATTGATAATCAATTCACATTTTAATTTTTTTTAAATAAAGAACATAAAATAAAAAGATTGGGACATACACATGTGGTTAAGGTAGAAGTTGAAATATCAAACATTAAAAAATATTTTTAAAATCTAGTAATTTTTATAATGGTGAAATTTGACATTCCACAAATACAAAATTAATTTTGCAGGGCCAGAACGGTTGTTCCTCAGTCAATATACCATTACAACCCCAGTTACACCTATTCCAACAAGGCATAACTTTTTGCAGGGTGTTTAACAGAATAGTAGGGCAGAAAAGGGGAAGTTTATCAGTTCAACTGATTTCACCGATTGCCGGCTCATCATCATCATCATAAGCAGTCCCTCGAAATCGAGGAAGACTTGCTTCCACTCTAAAAATGAGTTCTTGGGTGACTGAATAGTTGAATACGGGAATTACAGTCTCTGTCATAGGCGGGGCAGACAGTTGTTGAAGGAAGGGGTGGGTGGGACTGGTTTGCCGCACGCTCTTTCTGCTGCCTGCGCTTGGTTTCTGCATGCTCTCGGCAATGAGACGCGAGGTGCTTAGCGCCCTCCCGGATGCTCTTCCTCCACTTAGGGCGATCTTTGGCCAGAGACTCCCAGGTGTCAGTGGGGATGTTGCATTTTATCAAGGAGGCTTTGAGGGTGTCCTTGAAACGTTTCCTATGCCCACCTTGGGCTCGCTTGCCATGCAGGAATTCAGAGTAGAGCGCTTGCTTTGGGAGTCTTGTGTCAGGCATGCGAACAATGTGGCCCGCCCAGCGGAGCTGATCGAGTGTGATCAGTGCTTCGATGCTGGAGATGTTGGCCTGGTCGAGGACGCTAACGTTGGTGCATCTGTCCTCCCAGGGGATTTGCAGCATCTTGCGGAGACATCGTTGGTGGTATTTCTCCAGTGATTTGAGGTGTCTACTGTATATGGTCCACATCTCTGAGCCATACAGGAGGGCAGGTATCACTACAGCCCTGTAGACTATGAGCTTGGTGGCAGATTTGAGGGTCTGATCTTTGAACACTTTTCCTCAGGCGGCCAAAGGCCACTGGAGGCAGTGTTGAATCTCGTTGTTGATGTCTGCCCTGGTGAGCAGAGGCTCCTGAGGTATGGAAATTTCCAGCTATGGGGCATTCCACAGCACGTTCTGTGGCGGAGCAGGGAATGACTGATCGTAACTTCAGGATATCCACATTTATCTGCGCATACGGTATATCCTGAAATTATGGTCAGTTTCAGTGGGGTAATGACAGCGAACATTGGCAGTTTTGCCGTCATTACCATCGCAAAATCCGGCCCATATATCTCAGGCTATGATTCAGTTTTATTAAGTAGCTGAATCACAAGCAAGCAGCAGACTTCACAACTTTACTCAACTCAGTTTCTATTTCAAAATAATACATGTGAAAGGAAAGCTATGTCTGATCTCCATACGACACTTTTACTTGGACCACAATTCATGGTTACACCATCCTACCCAGTGAGATGTAAAACCGAGGTCCCATCTTCCCTCACAGGTGGGTGTAAAAACACCATTTAATTTTGTTCCTTAAACATCAGTAACAGTTTAATTGGGTATTTTGGAACTTTGTAGTGCGCACATTCGCTGCCGTGTTTCCCGACATTATAACGATAACGACGCTTTAAAAATATTTGTTTGTGAAGCGATTTGGGAGATTGGCGGGGGGGGGGGGTGAAAGATACTATAAATGCTGTCAGTTCTTCCTTTGTCTTTTAAATCCATTTATAGATTTACAAAATGGCGCCACATTTCCACTTTAACTCTGCACCATCACGCAGTACTCATTAAGCCTAATAACTACATTTCTCAATTAAAACTTTCCCAGGCCGGGGAATCAAAGCCCAGGGCGGCGTCTTTTCCCCTGGCCTGTCACAGGTTACTTACCCCTTAGATGATACCTAGCCTGCAGCCCAAAAACTGAGACGGTGCCTGTACCAGTCCGGTCGTCTTTCTGGACACCTGTTTCCAGAATATATCTGATGTGCTGCAAGTACTGGCGCTCATCATTCACTTGCTGCATCTCTGTCTCGGCGCGCCTCTCCAACAGCAGACCCTTTGCCGCGAGCGACTCTGCTGAATATTTTTCCCGCCTTCTGCCTTGTTGCAAAATAAATGAGTCTCGCTTCCATTGGCTATTCCTTTTTGTGATGCGCCGACCAAACCAATCGGATCCAAGCCAACCCGCTGTCGGGTTTCCTATTGGCTGAGGATGTGGTGTTTGTGACGTCCCCTCGCGCCTCTGGCCGCGGGTAATCCGAGATTGAAGATCAGTTTCCGCGCGCAATTCTGCTTCGCGAGCCAATGTTAATGGTGGGTGGGAAGTATGCTTCGGCAATCCCTCGTATCGAGGATGACTTGCTTCTGCACCAAAAATGGATGAGTTGTGTGTGCAGTGCGAGTGAAGGACCGATAGCAGCTTGCAAAAGGCTGTCAACACACAGCATTTTAGTCCCTATCTGTAGAGAGAACACACAGGTTCACTTTCACTGCTAAGCCTTTTTGTGATCTGTTAGATGCAACCAGGTGCGCACGTTAACTGTTTCTCTTGCCATATATGGTGCCTGACCTGCTGAGTGTTTCTCACATTTTCTGTTTTTATTTCATGATTAGATTTCTGTGTTTGTTGATTTAATAAGCTTATTTTGGATTTGGCTTTGGAGTCGGGTGGAGCCCCACTCCAGAGCACATAATCAAGGCTGATGCTTCAGTGAAGTGTTAAGCGGTGCTGCACGCCAGGGGTGCTGTATTTCAGATGATATGTTAAACTGAGGCATTTCATAGATCGATGTAAAAGATCCACTATTCAAAAAAGAGCAGGGGAGTTGTCCTGGTCAACATTTATCCCTGAACCGACATCATTAAAAAGCATTATCTGGTCATTTATCTCATTGCTGTTTGTAGGGTCTTGCTGTGCACTGATTAGCTGAAGTGTTTCCCCACATTACAATAGTGACTGCACTTCAAAAGTACTTAATTAGTTGTGAAATGCTTTGATATGTCCTGAGGTTGTGAAAATTGGTTCATTCATTTATATTTTTGTCACCCTATATTAACTAAATACATTTTCTGCAGTGATATGACTTTAATTTTGGGCAGAAAGTGCTGTATTTTATGTTAAAATAGGAGGTTTTCCACACATATAGCCATTATTTTCCACAAAGAATTGTACCTCTGTAAGCTCCTACAACCCTTACGATCTCTTACAACCCTTATGATCTCCTGATTCGAGACTTTTTTTGTCCCCACCTGAGAGTTTGGCCTTGGTCCTAATCTTTGGAATCCCCTCCATAGCCTTATTAACCTTTAAATACCTACTCCTCTCTTCTAACCTCTCTAGCCCAGTGTCCATTTCCTGCACCAATCTATGAAGCATACTGGGACATTTCTTGCATTTCTTCACATTCAAGTTGTCAGTGAAGTCGTGATTAAAATACATTATCATTTGGACACTTTAACTTTCTGTCAAAAAGCAAAGAAATGACAGCAAAACACAATGATTCTAGTTGCATAAAATCTGTATTTGAGAAAATTACAAAAAATATTACACATGCATAACACCCATTTTCAACTCATTATTTACAAATCATGCATGAGCACGATATCTTATGGAGTAGACTGCCATCTAATGGAATGAGTGTAGAATTGAAGTTGTTTATATTTAACTCCATATGGACAGTATCGCTTACAGTTGTCTAAAACTCTAAAATTCATTGCTCCCATCAAATGTCAACACACCCAATGTATTTTATGGTGGTAGAGAAACCATGGAACTAAACGCAACAGAGTAAATCTTCCGTGATTATACACTTTTTCATACACTTTCAGAATAGATGAAAGCTGGGATTTTCCCCCAAACTCTGGTTTGATCATTAGGATACAGCGAGACTCGGTGGTTTGTAGACCAGGAATTTGCATCCGGTGTTACCACTACTTAGAAGTGCTAGCAGGTAGACCAGCTGCCATTTTTCCATTATATAATGTGGAATGCCCATGCTTGATGCGCAGCAGCATTGGATGTGGATTTGTAGAGTTTTGTTCTGATACTACTGGTTATGAAAAGATAAGCAACTCTTGTATCACTGTGGGTCCAATTCAGGAATTCGCAAAGAAAGAGAGATTCACACTGAAAGAACTACACCTGAAATGTTGACTTGACTATCCCCCCTCTGCAGCCTTTGACACGGTTGACCACATTATCCTTCTCCAACACCTTGCACAGTCGTCCAGCTGGGTGTGGCTGCATTCACTTGGTTCCATTCTTAGCTATCTAATCATAACCAGAGAATCGCCTGCATTGGCTTCTCTTCCCGCCCCCGAATCGTTACCTCTGGTGTCCCCCAAGGATCTATCCTTGGCCCCCTCCTATTTCTCATCTACATGTTGCACCTTGGCGATATCATCCAACAATACAATGTCAGGTTTTACATGTACACTGACAGCACTCTGCTCTACCTTACCACCACCTCTCTCGATCTCTCCACTGCCTCCGATTTGTCAAACTACTTGTCCGACATCGAGTACTGGATGTGCAGAAATTTCCTCCAACTAAATATTGGAAAGACCGAAGCCATTGTTTTCAGTCCCCGCCACAAACTCCGTTCCCAAGCCATTGACTCCATCCCTCTCTCTAACTTCTGTCTGACACTGAACTACACTGCTCGCAACCTTGGTGTCATATTTGACCCTGAAGTGAGCTATCAACCACATATCCGCAGCCTAACTAAGACTGCTATTACCACCTCTGTAACATCGCCCGTCTCCACCCTTGCCTCAGGTCATCTGCTACTAAAGTCTTCATCCATGCCTTTGTAACCTCTAGACTTGACTATTCCAACGCACTCCTGGCTGGTCTCCCACATTTTACCCTACGTAAACTAGAGATGATCTAAAACTCGGCTGCCCGTGTCCTAACTCGCATCAAGTCCCGCTCACCCATCACCCCTGTGCTCGCTCAACTATATTGGCTTCCAGTTAAGCAATGCCTCGATTTCAAAATTCTCATCCTTGTTTGCAAATCCCTCCATGGCCTCGTCCTTCCTATCTCTGTAATCTCCTCCGGCCCAACAACCCCCCTGAGATGTCTGCACTCCTCTATTTCTGCCCTCTTGAGTATCCCTGATTATAATCGCTCAACCATTGGTGGCCATGCCTTCTGTTGCCTAGTCCCTAAGCTCTGGAATTCTTTACCTAAACCTCTCAGCCTCTCTATCTCTCCTCCTTTAAGACACTCTTTAAAACCTTTCTCTTTGACCAAGCTTTTGGTCACCTGCCCTAATTTCTCCTTGTATGGTTTGGTGTCAAATATTTTGTCTCATAATACTCCTGTGAAGCGCCTTGGGACATTTTACTACATTAAAGGTGCTATATAAGTACAAGTTGTTGTTATCTCCAAAGGTGCTGACTGGCCTCCTGTGTGTTTCCAGCATTTTCTGTTTTTGTTTTAGAAAACAACTTAATTTTCTTATTTAAATATTATTTAAGATCACTACGATTTTTGCTTCAAGACATCCATTTCCGCTTCTCTACTAGTTTGCCTCCAGGCTGGCTTCCACAGCCTGGAATAAGAGATTTCCAGCGTTCAGTTACAAGCTCAAACGTGATTGTCTGTTGAACGATAACAGGAAGGAAGTCCTTGATTGTTAACATAGACACTGAGAATTCAGGGCTAGAATTAAGCAGAGTAATCTGTCACTGATTCTAAAAGCTATAATTTTTTTGGCAGGGTAGGAAGAGGCAGGCCATGCAGGAATCCTCCAGGAGTGTGGCACTCTCAAACCAGTTTTCAGTACTGTGTACTGGTATAGATTGGACTACCGGGGAAGTGCAATCTATAGCACATGCACGACACTGGGTCAAATGACTGCACAGGGGAGCACAGCGCAGCAAAGTGTAGAAATGCAGTGGTCATAGGGGATTTGATAGTCAAGGGGATCAACAGGCGTTTCTGCAACCGCCGATGTGAGTCCTACATTGTGTGTTGCCTTCTTGGTGCCAGGGTAAAGGACATAATTGAGAGAGTGCAGAGCATTTTGAGGGGTGGAAAGGGAATAGCCAAAAGTCGTGGTCCATGTGGGAAGCAATGACCGAGGAAGGAAAATGGTTGAGGTCATGCAGTCAGAGTTTCAGGAGCTCGGGAGAAAATTAAAGAGTAGTTATCTCTGGATTATTCCCAATGCCATGAGCTAGTGAGCGTAGGAATAATAGGATAAGACAGGTTAATGTGTGGCTGCAGAACTGGTGCAGGTTGGAGGACTTCAGATTCCTGTGGGAGGAGTGGCCTGTTCAAGGTGGATAGGTTGCACCTCAAGAGCTAGGACCAATGTCCTCGCATGAAGGTTAATTAGTGCTGTGGGGGAGGGTTTAATCTAATTTAGCAGGGGGGTCGGCACCACGATAAAACATTAGAAAGGAGGAACAAGGCTCACAGAGGACTGGGAGAGACAAATAACACTAGAATGAAGAATAGTTCAGAACTAGGGTAGATTAGATAGGGGGAAAATGTTAGACAGTCTAAGATGGGTTTGGAGTCCATGCCCATTAATACACGTAGCATGGTAAATAAGGTTGGTGAGCTGCAGGCACAAGTCACCACATGGGACTAATATAGTGACAATAACAGAAACCTGACTCAAAGAAGAGGCTGACTTAGAACTTAATATTCTTGGCTACAAGGTGTTCAGGAAAGATAGGGAAGAACTGAGGAGTGGGGTGGAAGTATTGATCAAATAAACTATTATAGCACTGGAGAGGGATGATGCTTTGAGGGATCAAATACAAAATTTATTTGGTTACAATTAAGGAGCAATAGAGCAGCTATTATGCTACTGAGTATATACTATAGGCCATCAAATAGTGGGAAGGAGATAGAGGAGCATATTTGCTGTAGAGTAGTATTAATTGGGGACTTCAATTATCTTAATATAGAGTCGGATAATAACAGTGTAAAGGGCAAAGAGGTGGAGGAATTCCTGAAATGTGTACAATAGAACTTTCTTGATCAGTGTGCTTCAAGCCCAATGAGGAAGGAAGCAGAGCTGGATCTAATTCTGGGGAATGAAGTGAGTCAAGTTGAGCATGTTTCAGTGGGGGAGCATTTTGGGGGATGGTGAGCATAATATCATCAGGTTTAGAATAGTTATGATAAAGTAACAATCAAACGCAGAAATACTTAACTGGAGTAGGGCTAACTTCACTGAGTTGAAAAAGGATCAGGCCCAGATGGATTTGAATCAAACATTGGTAGACAAAACAGTAATTGAACAATGGGAGGCCTTAAAAGAGGAGGTGGTTCGGGTACAGAATAGACACATTTCCACAAGGGGGCAAGAAAGGGCCTTCAAAACTAGAACACGCTGGATGACTAAAGATAGTGGGCTCAATTTCCCCAATGATTTGTGCTGTTTTTTTAGTGTGCGCCGCTTTTTTTGGGCGTAAGTTAAAATATTAAAGTATCTCCAATGAATGTGTGCCAGCGTAACTCAGTTACAATTTTTTTAGGTTAGTTCTTTTTTGCGTCATAGGGGTTGTAACCTGATGTCTGCGCCAGATTTTCTCAATTATGTAAGTTTGCCCCCCAAAAATGTCTCCTCGGTCGGCGTCTGTGACCACTCCCGAAAAACCTTCTGGTGAGTTAAGAAAAACCAGCTCGTGTTGATAAATCGGCACAGAAAGAAGCCATTGTTTTTCAGAGAAGTTTTGGAGCGAATGAAGAACACTTAAAATATGCATAATAAAGATTAAATGTTTTTACCTTAAAACGCAGTCAATGGAAGTTTGATGGAATTATGTAAGTTTTCATTTTTTTAAACTGACAAGCCACCACAGAATGTCTGCAAACTGGGCTCGAGGGTCGAAGCTTGAGCAGTAGTGCAGCAGGGAGGGATGCAAATTCCTGGGGCATTGGAACCGGTTCTGGGGGAGGTGGGATCATTACAAACCGGACGGTCTGCACCTAGGCAGGACCGAAACCAATGTCCAAGGGGGAGTGTTTGCTAGTGCTGTTGGGGAGGAGTTAAACTAATATGGCAGCGGGATGGGAACCAATGCAGGGAGACAGAGGGAAACAAAAAGGAGACAAAAGCAAAAGACAGAAAGGAGATGAGTAAAAGTGAAGGGCAGAGAAACCCAAGGCAAAAAACAAAAAGGGCCACTGAATATATAGGGGCTTCAGGAGGGGTCAAAACTAAAAATCATGGTTTAAAAACTAGTATTAAAACACTCCACCTAAACGCACGCAGCATTCGAAATAAAGTAAATGAGTCGACGGCACAAATCATTACAAATGGGTATGATTTGGTGGCCATTACAGAAACGTGGTTGCAGGGTGGCCAAGACTGGGAATTAAACATACAGGGGTATCTGACAATTCGGAAAGATAGACAAGAAGGGAAAGGAGGTGGGGTAGCTCTGTTAATAAAGGATGATATCAGGGCAGTTGTGAGAGACGATATTGGCTCTAATGAACAAAATGTTGAATCATTGTGAGTGGAGATTAGAGATAGTAAGGGGAAAAAGTCACTGGTGGGCGTAGTTTATAGGCCCCCAAATAATAACTTCATGGTGGGGCGCGCAATAATCAAGGGAATAATGGAGGCATGTGAAAAAGGAACGGCAGTAATCATGGGGGAATTTAACCTACATATCGATTGGTCAAATCAAATCGCACGGGGTAGCCTTGAGGAGGAATTCATAGAATGCATACGAGATTGTTTCTTAGAACAGTATGTTACAGAACCTACAAGGGAGCAAGCTATTTTAGATCTGGTCCTGTGTAATGAGACAGGAATAATAAACGATCTAGTAAAAGATCCTCTCGGAATGAGTGATCACAGTATGGTTGAATTTGTAATACAGATTGAGGGTGAGGAAGTAGTGTCTCAAACGAGCGTACTATGCTTAAACAAAGGGGACTACAGTGGGATGAGGGCAGAGTTGGCTAAAGTAGACTGGGAACACAGACTAAACGGTGGCACAATTGAGCTCTTTCATAGTGCTCAATAAAAATATATTCCAGTGAAAAAGAAAGGCGGTAAGAGAAGGGATAACCAGCCATGGATAACCAAGGAAATAAAGGAGAGTATCAAATTAAAAACCAATGCGTATAAGGTGGCTAAGGTTAGTGGGAAACTAGAAGATTGGGAAAATTTTAAACAACAGCAAAGAATGACTAAGAAAGCAATAAAGAAACGAAAGATAGATTACGAGGGTAAACTTGCTCAAAACATAAAAACAGATAGTAAAAGCTTTTACCGATATATAAAACGGAAAAGGGTGACTAAAGTATATGTTGGTCCCTTAGAAGATGAGAAGGGGGATTTAATAATGGGAAATGTGGAAATGGCTGAGACCTTAAATAATTATTTTGCTTCGGTCTTCACAGTGGAAGACACAAAAACCATGCCAAAAATTGCTGGTCACAGGAATGTGGGAAGGGAGGACCTTGAGACAATCACTATCACTAGGGGGGTAGTGCTCGACAGGCTAATGGGACTCAAGGTAGACAAGTCCCCTGGTCCTGATGAAATGCATCCCAGGGTATTAAAAGAGATGGCGGAAGTTATAGCAGATGCATTAGTTATAATCTACCAAAATTCTCTGGACTCTGGGGAAGTACCAGCGGATTGGAAAGCAGCTAATGTAACTCCTCTGTTTAAAGAAGGGGGCAGATAAAAGGCAGGTAACTATAGGCCGGTTAGTTTAACATCTGTAGTGGGGAAAATGCTTGAAACTATAATTAAGGAAGAAATAGAGGTACATCTAGATAGGAATAGTGCAATCAAGCAGACGCAACATGGATTCATGAAGGGGAAATCATGTTTAACTAATTTACTGGAATTCTTTGAGGATATAATGAGCATGGTGGATAGAGGTGTACCGATGGATGTGGTGTATTTAGATTTCCAAAAGGCATTCGATAAGGTGCCACACAAAAGGTTACTGCAGAAGATAAAAGTTCGCGGAGTCAGAGGAAATGTATTAGCATGGATAGAGAATTGGCTGGCTAACAGAAAGCAGAGAGTCGGGATAAATGGGTCCTTTTCGGGTTGGAAATCGGTGGTTAGTGGTGTGCCACAGGGATCGGTGCTGGGACCACAACTGTTTACAATATACATAGATGACCTGGAAGAGGGGACAGAGTGTAGTGTAACAAAATTTGCAGATGACACAAAGATTAGTGGGAAAGCGGGTGGTGTAGAGGACACAGAGAGGCTGCAAAGAGATTTAGATAGGTGAAGCAAATGGGCTAATGTTTGGCAGATGGAATACAATGTCGGAAAGTGTGAGGTCATCCATCTGGGAAAAAAAAACAGTAAAAGGGAATATTATTTGAATGGGGAGAAATTACAACATCCTGCGGTGCAGAGGGATCTGGGGGTCCTTGTGCATGAATCCCAAAAAGTTAGTTTGCAGGTGCAGCAGGTAATCAGGAAGGCGAATGGAATGTTGGCCTTCATTGCGAGAGGGATGGAGTACAAAAGCAGGGAGGTCCTAACTGTATAGGGTATTGGTGAGGCTGCACCTGGAGTACTGCGTGCAGTTTTGGTCACCTTACTTAAGGAAGGAAAGACTAACTTTGGAGGGGGTACAGAGACGATTCACTAGGCTGATTCCGGAGATGAGGGGGTTACCTTATGATGATAGATTGAGTAGACTGGGTCTTTACTCGTTGGAGTTCAGAAGGATGAGGGGTGATCTTATAGAAACATTCAAAATAATGAAAGGGATAGACAAGATAGAGGCAGAGAGGTTGTTTCCACTGGTTGGGGAGACGAGAACTAGGAGCACAGCCTCAAAATACGGGGGAGCTAATTTAAAACCGAGTTGAGAAGGAATTCTTCTCCCAGAGGGTTGTGAATTTGTGGAATTCTCTGCCCAAGGAAGCAGCTGAGGCTAGCTCATTGAATGTATTCAAGTCACGGATAGATAGATTTTTAACCAATAAGGGAATTAAGGGTTACGGGGAGCGGGCGGGTAAGTGGAGCTGAGTCCACGGCCAGATCAGCCATGATCTTGTTGAATGGCGGAGCAGGCTCGAGGGGCTAGATGGCCTACTCCTGTTCCTAATTCTTATGTTCTTATGAAGCGTTGGCCAGCAGAATCTGATAATCGCCCGGACACAGGGGCTCGGGCTCGGCTTCAAAAGAAGCCCAAGGATGGGTGGGTGGGGGGCTGTGGAAGGCATATGGAAGGCATCAGAAGCCTGCACTACACATCAAATGTAACCGGGGTGGGGGGAACGGTTTCCCGATCATTGCGCCTACTCAGACCTGGGTGTGGTCAGTACAGACCTTGTGGGGAAAGAGAACAAAGAACCTTGTCCTGCTTGCCGTTTGTGCCATACTTTATGCAAGCCTTCTGCATGATGGTGTTGCGGAGGAGACAATTGATTCGACATCATCGCATGAAGAACCTCAGAGCTCAAAGGGTGATGGGCAGGAGGCCTTACCCATGTCGGGTATATTGAGACAGGCATTCGTACCTGCACCTGAGTGATGCAGACTGTCAGAAGGCTGTGTTTCCGCAAAGAAGTTATAACTGAAATCTTAAGTAATTAAGGATAGTATTAGGTCCAAAGAGGAGTCATACAAAGTTGCCAGAAAAAGTAGCAAGCCTGAGGATTGGGAGCAGTTTAAAATTCAGCAAAAAAGGACCATGAGATTGATTAAAAGGGGAAAAATAGAGTATGGGAGTAAACTTGAAAGGAACATAAAAACCGACTGCAACAGTTTCTACAAGTATGTAAAAAGAAAAAGATTAGTGAAGATGGGAGAATTTGTAATGGGGAACAAGGAAATGGCAGAACAATTAAATAAATACTTTGGTTCTGTCTTCACGGAAGAGGGCACAAATAACATCCCAGAAATGCTAGGGAACCAAGGGTCTAGTGAGCAAGAGGAATTAAAGGAAATTATTATTAGTGAGAAAATAGTGCTGGAGAAACTAATGGGACTGAGGGCCGATAAATCCCCAGGCCTGATAATCTGCATCCCAGAGTACTAGAAGAGCTAGCCATGGAAATAGTGGATGCATTGGTTGTCATCTTCCAAAATTCTATAGATTATGGAACAGTTCCTGCAGATTGGAGGGTGGAAAATGTAACCCCACTATTTAAAAAAGGAGGGAGAGAGAAAACAGAGAACGACAGACCGGTTAGCCTGACATCAGTAGTAGGGAAAATGCTAGAGTCTATTATAAAGGATGTGATAACGGAACACTTAGAAATATCAATGGGATTAGACAGTCAAGATGGATTTATGAAAGGAAAATCGTGTTTGACAAACCTACTGGAGTTTTTTGAGGATGTAACTGATAGAATAGATAAGGGAGAACCAGTGAATGTAGCGTGTTTGGATTTTCAGAAAGCCTTTGATAAAGTCCCACATAAGAGGATAGTTTGCAAAATTAAAGCACATAGGGCTGGGGGTAATATACTGGCATGGATTGAAAATTGGTTAACTGACAGGAAACAGAGAGTAGGAATAAACGGATCTTTTTCGGGGTGGCGGGCAGTGACTAGTGGGATACCACAGGGATCAGTGCTTGGGCCCCAGCTATTCACAATATATATAAATGGTTTGGATGAGGGAACTAAATGTAATATTTCCAAGTTTGCTGATGATACAAAACTAGGTGGGATTGTGAGTTGTGAGGAGGATGCAAAGATGCTGCAAGGCGATTTAGATAGGTTGAGTGATTGGGCAAGCACATGGCAGATGCAGTATAACGTGGATAAATGTGAAGTTATGCACTTTGGTAGGAAAAACATACCAAAGTATTATTTAAATGGTGATAGCTTGGGAAATGTTGATGTACAGAGGGACCTGGGTGTCCTTGTACACCAGTCATTGAAAGCAAACATGCAGGTGCAGCAAGCAGTTAGGAAGGCAAATGATTTGTTGGCCTTCATTGCAAGAGGATTTGAGAACAGGAGAACGATGTTTTACTACAGTTATACAGGGCCTTGGCGAGACCACACCTAGAGTTTTGGTCTCCTTACCTAAGAAAGGATATACTTGCCATAGAGGGAGTGCAACAAAGGTTCACCAGACTGTTATGTTCATAATAAAGTAATGTAACTGAGTACTGTAGACGTGAGTAAGTGTGACCTTAGTTCCTTTATTCTTAACTCCAGAGTGCTCATACAGCATGGGAGGCCTGCTTATATAAAGTGCTCCCAAGGGATGCTGGGATCCCTTGGGACTCCAACAGGTACGCCCTCTGGTGCGGGTGTAATACTGGTTACATAGGGTTGCATACATAACATCACTCCCTCCCAAAGTCAATAGTACACTTATTTAGAAGGTGAGACGATCTGGGGCCTTTCGCTCCCTAGTCAATCGTCTCAGTACAAATGCAGGTGTAGGTGAGTTGGTTGGTTCTTCGCTGGGCTGCTGTGCAGCTGGCCTTGCTGGGCTGCTGGGGATGGTGAGTTCAGCTTCATGGTCAACCATGATGTCAGTTGCCACTTGTGTATGTGTGTGTATCAGAGGGTCAAAGTTGGTGGTGTCCTCTTCGGGTTGCTCGTGGCTGTCTGTGAATCGCAGTTTGGTTTGGTCCAAATGCTTTCTGCAAGTTAGTCCATTTGAGAGTTCGACCTGAAACACCCTACTCCCTTCTTTGGCTATAACAGTGCCAGAAAGCCATTTGGGACCATGTCCATAGTTGAGTACAAATACAGGGTCATTGACTTCAATATCACGTGACAAATTTGCGCGAACCTGGTACATGCTTTGTTGATGCCGCCTGTCTTCGACGTGATCATGGAGATCAGGGTGGACGAGAGCCTTGTTTTAAGTACTCTTTTCATGAGCAGCTCGGCTGGGGGATCCCCGGTGAGCAAGTGGGGTCTGGTGCAGTAGTTGAACAGGACTCAGGACAGGCGGGTCTGCAGGAAGCCTTCCGACATGCGTTTCAAGCTTTGCTTGATGTTTTGGACTGCCCGTTCTGCCTGGCCATTGGATGCAGGTTTGAATGGGGCAGATGTGACGTGATTGATCCCATTGCGGGTCATGAATTCCTTGAATTCAGTGGTGGTGAAGCACAGCCCATTGTTGCTGACAAGGACATCAGGCAGGCCGTGCATGGCAAACATGGCTCGTAAGCTTTCAATGGTGGCAGTGGATGTGCTCACAGACATTATTACACACTCAATCCATTTTGAATAAGCATCCACAACAACCAAAAACATTTTGCCTAGAAATGGGCCAGCAAAGTCAACGTCAATCCTGGACCACGGTTTGGAGGGCCATGACCACAAATTTAGCGGTGCCTCCCTGGGTGCATTGCTCAGTTGAGAGCAAGTGTTGCATTGGCGCATGCAAGACTCCAAATCTGAGTCGATGCCGGGCCACCACACATGGAATCTGGCTATAGCTTTCATCATTACTATGCCTGGGTGAGTACTGTGTAGGTCTCGTATGATAGTTTCCCTGCCTTTCATAGGCAAAACCATACGATTACCCCACAAAAGACAGTCCACCTATATGGACATTTTGTCTTTGCAGCGCTGGAACGGCTTGATCTCTTCATGCATCTCCGCTGGGATGCTGGACCAGCTCCCATGGAGGACACAGTTTTTTTACAAGGGACAGTAAAGGATCCTGGCTGGTCCAGGTCCTGATCTGGCAGGCTGTAAAGGATGACTTTTCGTTTTCAAATGCATCCATCACCAAGAGCAAGTCGGCAGGCTGTGCCATTTCCACCCTGGTGGTGGGCAATAGTAGCCGACTGAAAGCATCAGCGCAGTTCTCTATGCCTTGTCTATGGCGGATTACATAGTTATATGCAGACAGCATGAGCGCCCATCTTTGGATGCGAGCAGAGGCATTGGTATTAATCCCTTTGCTCTCTGAGAATAGCGATATGAGTGGCTTATGGTCAGTTTCTAACTCAAACTTAAGACCAAACAGATACTGGTGCATTTTTTCTACCCTGTAAACGCATGCCAGAGCTTCTTTTTCAATCATGCTGTAGGCTCTTTTGGCCTTGGACAAGCTCCTGGTTGCATAGGCGACCGGTTGCAATGTTCCCGATTTGTTTGCTTATTGTAACACACACCCTACCCTGTACGAAGACGCATCGCAAGCTAGCACTAAACATTTACATGGGTCATACAGAACAAGCAGTTTGTTGGAACATAACAGATTTCTGGCTTTCTCAAAAGCAGCCTTTTGTGATTTCCCACATTCCCAGTCATCTCCTTTGCGTAGTAACACATGTAGAGATTCTAGTAAGTTGCTTAACCCAGGTAGGAAATTACCAAAATAATTGAGTCCCAGGAACGACCGCAGCTCCGTAACGTTCTGTGGTCTCAGCGCGTTCTTGATGGCCTCCGTCTTGGCGTCGGTGGGTCTGATGCCGTCTGCCATGATTCTTCTCCCTAAAAACTCGACCTCTGGCACCAGGAAAACACACTTCAAGCATTTCAACCTGAGTCCCACACGATCTAGCCAACTTAGAACCTCTTCCAGGTTCTTCAAGTGTTCGATGGTGTCCTGACCTGTGATCAATATGTCATCCTGGAAAACCATGATGCACGGGACTGACTTTAGCAGACTCTCCATGTTCCTTTGAAAAATAGTCGCAGCCAATCGAATCCCAAATGGGCATCTATTGTAGATGAACAGACCTTTGTGCGTGTTAATGCAGGTGAGGCCTTTCGAAGATTCTGTCAGCTACTGCGTCATGTAGGCCGAGGTCAGGTCCAACTTGGTGAACGTCTTCCCCCCCCCCTGCCAGCGTTGAAAATAGGTCGTCTGCGTTGGGTAGCGGGTACTGGTTATGCAGCGAAAAACGGCTAATCGTTACTTTATAGTCCACACAAATTCTGACCGTGCCATCGCCCTTGAGGACCGGACCAATTGGACTGGCCCACTCGTTGAACTCCATCGGCGTGATGATGCCTTCTCGTTGCAACCTGTCCAGCTCGATCTCCACTTTCTCTCGCATCATATATGCCACCGCCCGTGCCTTGTCGTGTACCGGGAACCAGATGGACCTACACCTTCGCCCCCGAGAAACCTCCGATGCCTGGCTCAAATAACGATGGAAACTTGCTCAGAACCTGGGCACATGAGGCGTCGTCGACAGACAAGAGTGCTCGGATGTCGTCCCAGTTCCAGCGGATTCTTCCCAGCCAGCTTCTGCCGAACAGTGTGGGGCCATCTCCTGGCACAATCCATAGTAGGAGTTCGTGCACTGCTCCATCATAGGAGATTTTTACTGCTGCGCTGCCAATTACAGGGATCAGTTCTTTAGTGTAAGTTCTCAGCTTGGTGTGAATGGGGCTCAGCTTGGGCCTGTGTGCCTTGTTGCACCACAGCCTGTCGAAGGGCTTTTTGCTCATGATAGACTGACTCACACCCGTGTCCAGTTCCATGGATACTGGCATTCCATTCAGTTCGACTTTTAGCATGATCGGTGGGCATTTCGTGGTGAAGGTGTGTACCTCATACACTTCTGTCTCCTCGGTTTGAGTCTCTAGTTCAGTTTGATCCACCATGGATTGGTCTTCCTCTGCAATGTGGTGGTTTGCAGGGTTTGCAGCTCGTCTGTACATTCGCTGGAGGTATCCCATTGTTTCACAGCCTTTGCACGCATAGTGTTTGAAGCGGCATTGATGGGCTTTATGATCACCTCCGCAGCGCCAACAAAGTTTCAATTGCCTCGCATTAACACTTGATGGTGGACCCTGGGTCATCTGAGATCATGCAGCTACAGGCATGTATGTTCTGCCATGTACATTCCTGCCTGAAAACGACGTTACTTCGTATACAGTACTTGCCGAAACCTCTTTATGCTGCAAAATTTGTTGGTGTTATTGCTGGTGGACATAAATGCCTGGGCTATCGTTATGTCTTTGCTCAGGTTCGTTGTTTCAACAGTCAATAGTTTGCGAAGGATAACCTCATGGCCAATGCCAAGCACGAAAAAGTCTCTTAGCATTTGCTCCAGGAATCCATCGAATTCGCAATGTCCTGCAATGCGCCTTAGTTCGACTTCCTGGCCTTCAGACTGTTGACATGTGTAAAATTGATACCTTGTCATCAGAACGCTCTCCTTTGGATTTAGGTGCTCCCGGACCAGCGTACACAGTTCTTCATATGATTTGGCTATTGGTTTCACCGGAGCGAGAAGATTCTTCATGGGGCTATAGGTTGCCCCGCAGACGCTGAGGAAGCCCTTCGTTTGGTAGCATTCTTGTCCCCTTCCAGCTTGTTGGCCACGAAGTATTGGTCGAGTCGCTCCACGAAGGCCCCCCAATCGTCCCCTTCTGAGAATTTCTCCAGGATACCAACAGTTTTCTGCATTTTCGCGTGATGGTTCATTATCTCGTTGACAGTTGTTATGTTCGTAATAAAGTAATGTAACTGAGTACTGTAGACGTGAGTAAGTGTGACCTTAGTTCCTTTATTCTCACTGCAGTGTGCTCGTACAGCATGGGAGGCCTACTTATACACAGTGCTCCCAAGGGATGCCCTCTGGTGGCGGCATAATACTGGTTACATAGGGTTGCATACATAACACAGACTGATTCCTGGGATGGCAGGACTGTCATATGAGGAGAGATTGGGTTGACTCGGCCTGTATTCACTAGAGTTTAGAAGAATCAGAGGGGATCTCATTGAAACATTTAAAATTCCGACGGGTCTGAACAGACTGGATGCGGGGAGAATGTTTCCCCTGGCTGGGATGTCTAGAACAATGGGTCACAGTCTCAGGATATGGGTTAGGAAATGTAGGACTGAGATGAGGAGAAATTTCTCCACTCAGAGGGTGGTGAACTTATGAAATTCTCTACCACAGAAGGTTGTGGAGGCCAGGTCACTGAATATATTTAAGAAGGAGATAGATAGATTTCTAGACACAAAAGGCATTAAGGGGTAGGGGGAGAAAGCTGGAATATGGTGTTGAGATAAGAGGATCAGCCATGATCATATTGAATGATGGTGCAGGCTCCAGGGCCGAATGGCTTACTACTGCTCCTATTTTCTATTTTTCTATCTGTGAGTTAGTAAAATCAGATCTGCAATCTAGAAGCTTCGGGAGGACTGCTTTGTCAGTTGAAGTGAAGGTTACAGCTGCACTTTCATTCTATGCATCTGGATTGTTCCAAGCTACAACTGAGGAAGTGTGCGCCATTTCTCAACATGCAGCACATGTTTTCATTTGGCAGGTGACTGCTGGACTGTATGCCCGGAGGAATGACTACATAAAGTTCCCCATGACCGCCCAGGCAGTGCATGACAGGGCTGTGGGCTTCTCCCGGATTGCTGGCTTCCCAAAGGTACAGGGCTGCATTGATTGTACCCACATTGCCTTGCGAGCATCTTTGGAGGATTCCGAGATGTACAAGAACAAAATGGCTTCCACTTCTAATATTTCCTTACTATACAGTATAAATGCACACGAGGCCCATACTTGAGAGAAGGTAACTCTGTGACCAGTAATCTTTATTAGCTAGCACTGAATTGATGAAGGGAAGCTTCCCCTTTTATACCTGAAAGTCCAGGTTAGGAGTGTCTCCCACAAGTTCACCACCGAATGGTCAGTGTTCTCACGGTGTACAACTTAGGTCAGTTTATACATGGGTTACAATGACAGTTGAATACCTGACATCACCTCCTTCCCCAAAGTCTTATTGGGATCACAGAGAGGTTAAGTCTCTCTGGTGGTTTACGCTCCCTTGTAGAGCGCCTGAGTTGGGGCTCCGGTTGTTGGGCGCTGGCCTGAGTGTCTGCTGTTTGCGGTGCCTCAGGCCTGTCCGGACTGCCCACAGTGACTGGGCTCTCCTCCACTTGGTTCCGGTGTTCGGTCACCTGTGGTGGAGTGAACTCTACATCATGTTCTTCCTCTGTTTCTTCTATGGGGTTGCTGAACCTCCTTTTTGTTTGATCCACGTGTTTGCGGCAGATTTGTCCATTGGTAAGTTTAACTACCAGAATCCTATTCCCCTCTTTGGCAATCACAGTGCTTGCGAGCCATTTGGGCCCTGCAGAGCAGTTGAGGACAAAGACAGAGTCATTGACATCAATACATCGCCCCCTCGCATTCCTGTCATGGTAGTCACATTGTGACTGGCGCCTGCTCTCAACAATTTCTTTCATGGTGGGGTGTATAATGGATAACTTGGTTTTGAGCGTCCTTTTCATTAGCAGCTCTGCAGGTGGAACCCCTGTGAGTGAGTGTAGTCGGGATCTAGAAACATAGAAACATAGAAAATAGGTGCAGGAGTAGGCCATTCGGCCCTTCTAGCCTGCACCGCCATTCAATGAGTTCATGGCTGAACATGCAACTTCAGTACCCCATTCCTGCTTTCTCACCATACCCCTTGATCCCCTTAGTAGTAAGGACTACATCTAACTCTTTTTTGAATATATTGGCCAACAGGAGGCGTGATAAGCGGCTTTGTAGGGAACCCCCTTGGATTCTGAGCATCCCCTGTTTGATTAACTGCACTGCTCGATCCACCTGGCCGTTTGAGGCTGGCTTCAACGGTGCCGTTCTGACATGGTTGATACCATTTCCTGCCATGAAGTCCTGGAATTCAATGCTTGTAAAGCACGGGCCATTGACCAAGACGTCCGGTAGACCATGGGCGGCGAACATTGCCCGTAGACTTTCTACCGTGGCAGAGGATGTGCTTGAATTAAGAATGTCACACTCGATCCATTTGGAGTAGGCGTCTACTACAACCAAAAACATTTTTCCCATGAAAGGACCTGCATAGTCCACATGGATGCGTGACCATGGCTTGGCGGGCCAGGACCAGGGGCTAAGGGGGGCTTCCCTGGGTGCATTGCCCAGCTGGGCACACGTGTTGCACCTGCAAACATAAAGTTCCAGGTCTGCATCTATCCCTGGCCACCAAACGTGTGACCTGGCAATGGCCTTCATCATGACAATGCCCAGGTGCTCATTGTGGAGTTCTCTGATGAACACCTCTCTGCCTATTTGTGGCATGACTACTCAGTTTGCCCATAGTAGGCAATCGGCCTGAATCGTGAGTTCATCCTTGCGCCTGTGAAATGGTTTAAATTCCTCAGGGCATGCCCCGTACGTGGCTGCCCAGTCCCCATTCAGGATACATTTCTTGACTAAAGACAGTAGCGGGTCTCTATTTGTCCAGACTTTGATCTGACGGGCTGTCACGGGTGAGCCTTCGCTTTCGAAAGCTTCAACAACCATGACCATCTCAGCAGCATGCTCGGTTTCCCCCTCGGTGGTGGCTAGTGGGAGCCTGCTGAGTGCATCGGCGCAGTTTTCAGTGCCCGGTCTATGCCGAATTGTATAGTCATAGGCGGCTAACGTGAGTGCCCACCTCTGTATGCATTTGCATTTATGGCCTTGTTGTCGGCCAAAAATGACATTAGGGGTTTGTGATCTGTCTCCAGCTCAAATTTCCTGCCAAACAGGTACTGGTGCATTTTTTTTACTGCATATATACATGCAAGCGCTTCCTTTTCTACCATCCCGTAGCCCCTTTCTGCCTGGGACAGACTTCTGGAGGCATAAGCTACCGGCTGTAACTGACCCTTGGCATTAACATGCTGCAACACACACCTGACCCCATAGGACGATGCATCGCACGTTAAAACAAGTTTCTTACATGGGTCATATAGCGTTAACAGATTGTTGGAGCACAATAAATTGTGTGCTCTATCAAAAGCCCTTTCCTGGCTGTCCCCCCAGACCCAATCGCGACCTTTGCATAGGAGCACGTGTAGCGGCTCCAACAGTGTGCTCAATTTGGGAAGAAAGTTACCAAAATAGTTCAGGAGTCCCAGGAACGAACGCAGCTCCGTCATGTTATGGGGTCTGGGTGCTCTCTGGATCGCTTCCGTTTTGGACGCAGTAGATCTGATCCCGTCTGCTGCTACCCTCATCCCCAGGAATTCTACCTCTGGAGCTAGGAAGACGCACTTCGCCTTTTTCAGTCGCAGTTCTACCTGGTCCAGTCTGCGTAGCACCTCCTCCAGGTTGTGGAGGTGTTCTTCAGTATCGCAGCCCGTGATGAGAATGTCATCTTGAAAAACCACCGTTCTTGGAATCGACTTGAGGAGGCTTTCGATATTTCGTTGAAAGATCGCGGTGGCCGAGTGAATCCCGAACGGACATCTGTTGTACTCAAACAACCCCTTGTGTGTCGTGATGGTGGTCAGCTTCTTCGACTCACTTGCCAGCTCCTGGGTCATGTAAGCTGAGGTCAGGTCCAATTTTGAAAAAAGTTTGCCACCGGATAGCGTCGCAAAGAGGTCCTCCGCTCTTGGTAGCGGGTACTGGTCTTGGAGTGACACACTATTGATGGTGGCCTTGTAATCACCACATACCCTGACCGACCCATCCACCTTGAGCACTGGCACAATTGGGCTTGCCCAGTCACTGAATTTGACTGGTGAGATAATGCCTTTCCTCAGCAGGCGGTCCAATTTGCCTTCTATCTTTTCACGCATCACGTACGGCACCGCTCTGGCCTTGTGGTGTACTGGCCTGGCATCCGGGTTTATGTGAATCACTACCTTGGCCCCCATGAAAGTGCCAATGCCGGGTTGAAATAATGAGTCGAGTTTGTCCAGGACCTGTGAGCATGATAGTCGCTCCACAGAAGAAATTGCATTGACATCGCCCATTTCCAGTTCATGACAGCAAGCCAACTCCTCCCCAGTAATGCTGGACCGTCCCCCGGGACAATCCAGAGTGACAATTTGTTCTCCGAATGTGGGTCCTGACTACCGTGGCGCTGCCTAGCACTGGAATGATCTCCTTTATATATGTCCGGTAGCTGAGTGTCAATCGGCAATAATTTTGGCCTCCTGGCCTTGAACGCCCACAACTTGTCGAACTGTTTGATACTCATCAGGGACTGACTGGCCCCTGTGTCTAGCTCCATTGATAATGGGATGCCATTGAGAAGCACTTTCATCATTATCTGTGGCATCCTGGTGTATGAGCTGTATATGTGCTCCACATGAACTTGCTGAACTTCAGCTTCCAGCGATTTCCCCCAGTGTCCATTTGGCCTCGTAGGGCTTACATCGGGCCCGTCCTCCTCGTACATCAACCTGGCTGCAGGCTTCCTGCACAGTGACCGCTGACATTGCAGTTTCTGCAGGTATATATATATATATTTTTTTTTTAAATATTTTTTTTTAATCCAATTTCGTTCCAGATCAACTCTAACGCCAAAGATCACTTTGCGCCAATGTGTTTGATCTTAGGCCAAAAGGCCGAGAGGTGAAGTTGCACCGTTCCTGGAAATATTGCAATACCAGGTCGGTGCATGGAGTGGACGGGGCATGCCCCTGATCCAGCTCCCTGTCCAAAAATCAATTCAATATCATGTCCCCATCGGGGATATTAAACTGATAAGAACAGATACTACACTTGATCTTAGCCAAAAGGCCGAGCAGGTATATTGCTGATATGCGCTGCTGTTGGAAACAAAAGGTGCATTACCAGTCGATCGTCTCTGACTGTCTCTGTAACTGTCTTTAAGCGCACCATTGACAAGTGTTGATGGCCCCATTACTGGCCGCATTGTCCCTTGCCATGGCATGAATCGCCGTTCAGCTAGCTATTGTCTCTGTTGACTTCCCCCTTTGAGTTCGACTACATGCTCGGGCATGTCCGATTGCCCCTGCCTGCCTGGAGAACTGTGTCCCGCGTTAACAATGTTGACTCCCTGTCCATTTGTTGCATTCAAGTCAAGATTTTTGTCAAACATCATTCTGGTCTCTTCCTCCCCTGAGAAAAATGTCTGGGCCATCAACGCCGCCGTTTCCAGGGTCAAGTCTTTGGTCTCAATCAGTTTCCTGAAAACCCCGGCGTGCCCGATGCCCTCAATAAAAAAGTCTCGCAGCATCTCCGCTCTGCATGCATCTGGGAACTTACATAGGCTCGCCAGTCGCCAGAGGTCTGCCACGAAGTCTGGAGCGCTTTGCCCTTCTCGCCGCCAGTGCGTGTAAAACCGGTGTCTCGCCATGTGCATGCTGCTCACCGGTTTAAAGTGTTCCCTGATCAACTTACTGAGCTCTTCAAAAGTTTTGTCTGCTGGCTTCTCTGGCGCTAGAAGGTCCTTCATCAGGGAGTATGTCCTGGATCCACAAACTGTCAGGAGATGAGCCCTGCGTTTGTCGGCCGAATCCTGTCCCAACCATTCCTTGGTGACGAAACTTTGCTGTAGTCTCTCAATAAAATCGTCCCAATCATCACCAACACAATACCTCTCGTCTGTGCTGCTTGTGGCCATGCTCGCGTGGTTTAAATCCCAGTTTCTCATCGCCAATAATATGTCCTTACTATATAGTATAAATGCAAATGAGGCCCATACTTGAGAGAATGTCACTCTGTGACCAGTAACCTTTTTTAGCCAGCACTGAAGTGAAGAAGGCGGGTAGAGCGTCCCCTTTTATACCTGAAAATCCAGGTTAGATGTGTCTCCCACAAGTTCACCACCTAGTGGTCAATGTTCTCACGGTGTACAACTTAGGTCAGTTTATACATGGATTACAATGACAGTTGAATACATGACAACTTCATTAATGTGCAGCTCGTATGTGACGACATACATCGCATCATGTCAATTGATGCAAGATACCCTGGGAGCACCCATGATGTGTTCATCCTAGGCGTGAGCGTTATATCTGCCATCTTTCAGCAGCAGCCAGAAGGGAAGAACTGGCTACTGGGAGACAAAGGGTACGGCCTTACCACCTGGCTCATGATGCCCCTATGCATAACCCGAACGGAAGCTGACCTAAAATGTCGCACCTTGCGACGCGCAACATAATAGAGAAGACCATTGGCATCTTGAAACAGCTTTTCCGATTCTTGCAGATGATGGGGAGGAGGATGAGGAAACCATGCAACTACCTGAACCCGGAGCACGATGGCGGAGGAGGGCGGGCCGTCATGCCCCTTTAACAATTGCTCGAACCTTGCACCAGCAGCTCATCCGTGAACGCTTTGCTGCCTGAAGGCTCAGCGGCAACTATTCCACATGGACCATGTTTACTGTTTGGACTTGTTCTGTAATGTTGTGTTGTGTTAATAGAACAAATGATGGAAATTATTATTGTTTACTTCAAAAAGTGGTGTTAATAATCGACAAATAATGGAAATGATTCTTCTTGAGTTCCAAAAGTTGTGTTAATAATGGAACAAATAATGTCAATGATCCAGTTTTAATTTAAAATATATTTTATTCAAAAGATTAACAAATATTTGTTTGTACTTAACTTTAATAAACATATTCTTGTATCAAACTTTAAAGTTTTCACTTAAGATCACTTACAAACTTTTATACTTGTAAATTTACATAACTTACAAAAAACTTTTATTTTGAGAACATTTACAACAGTAACAATAATAATAGTAACAACAACAACAACAACAACAGCAGCAGCAGCAAAGAAAGGCTGCACCCATCTCTCTTCCACCTTATTCTAAGACCGCCCGCTGCGCTTGGTCTTGGTGACTGCACCACCCTTGCCCGCAGGCGGTGGCAGATATGTCTCAGGTTGGTACCAAGTTTATTCTTTCGAACATCTCGGGTAATGCGCACTTCTTGATTGGTGGGGGGCTGGGCGGGGTGGGGATGGCGGGGGGCAGCCGGTAATGTGGAGGGCCCGGCTTGAGCCTCTTCAGAGGCTGGTCTGGGGATTGGAGTGGGAGTGGCAGTTGATTCTGTCAATGGGCACGGGGTCTGGGCATGTTTCCTTATTGTAGCAGCTAACTGCAATATTCCACCCTCATGTTCGTCGACAATGTCTCACTTACCTGTGACATGCCCGCCCTCATGTTGAGCAAAAGTGTGTCAGCTATTTGCAACATTCCCTCCCTCATGGTCACTGACAGTGTTTGAACTACCTGCAACATTCCATCCCTCATATTCACTGACAGCACATCAGCTACCTATGACATTCCCTCCCTCATATGCACTGACATTGTTTCTGCTGAGTGAGATATTCCCTCTCTCATGTTCCCGGACAGTGTTCCCATTTCTCATGAGAATGTTGTTACTTCTCCCGACAGTCCCAATACCTCATCACCCACCCCACTGATGGTGTCTAGGAGTGATCGGGTAAAGTCAATACGCTCCGCATTTATTGCCATCATGTGAACCACATCTGTTAGATCCTGCATCTCAAGAGACCGTGGTCGACCTGTCCTTCCCCTCCTCACCTTGGGTGTGGCTCGCAGCAACCCAGTGGGACCCGCAGCTTTGGATGGTGGGGCCCTGGGTGGGCCTTGCTGCATTCCACTGGGATTCGCAGCCTCAGACGGTGGATAACCATGGAATGTCCCACCAACACTCAAACCACTACTTAGGGAATGGGTGGTACCTGCGCCTCCTCCAAAGTGAGGACAACAGTGGGGGCTTCATCCATCCCTCCCCCTCACCCCCATGCTCTTGGTCTGGAAGGTGGGATTGGAAGATGTTCTCTTCAGGCTCGTCCTCATCTGACGCTTCTTCTGCATCGTCAGGGTTGGCCTCAAGTTCTGCCAAATATAACAGAACAGACGGTTAGCAGCAGAGGTGGGGCAGAGTGGGTGGCATGAGTAGGCTCACACAGTGCAGGCAGCAGGCTGATTTGAAGGACCACGATGAATGATAGCACTTTGCATCAACCGAAGTGTAGCTGACGGAGACATCCCCATGAACCGAAGCATGGCTAGCCTGCGCAGTACATAACAATCAGGAAAGCCAGACTGGAATTTGCAGGACTTACCCTCTCCCTTGAGTCTGGGCCCAGCTTGTGCAGTGGTTGCTTTTCTCCAGGCAGGACCCATCAAAGCAGTGGCCCTCTCTTCCAAGGATGTCAGCGGGTGCAGATTTGCCGGGCCTCCTCCTGTTCGAATTCTTTCTCATTTGTTGTGTGCCATTTTCCTTTGCAAAGATGAAAATATAACTTTTTAGAGAGGGTGTCTTTCTGTTGGGTGGGACATATACAGATGATCACATTTACAATTGCAATTCCATTTAAAAATTAAAATATTACTTACACTAACTACTTGACCAAGGTCCTGCCACTTCTTTTTGCACTGACCTCCAGACCTCGGGGTAATCACCATTGCGCAGTAATCTTCTGCAAGTTGGTTCCAGCGTTTCTTCATTTCTTTGGGTGGAACTTTTATGTGACCTCTGCTGATGTCCAACTCCTGCCATCTGCCCTCAATCACAATAACTAGTGCCTCCACTTCATCCGGTAAGAAATTCTTGGTCCTTGCGCCACGTTGCATCTTGTATTGCAGTTCCGATTTTTCCAATGATAATTAAAGTTCTCACACAGCACTCAAAGTTCTCTCACATACAACTGGCTCTTTAAAAATGGCCGATTGCAGAGCGGGAGCTGTACTTGCCATGCGCGCCCATAGGAATCACGTCAAAAATATCTTTTTTTCGTGCATGTGCAGAAGGGGTGGCATCATTTTTTCGGCGCAGACATTAGGCTCCACCCCCGAGACTACAGGACAGGCTGCGCGGTGCCAATTTCAAAAAATAGAGGGGGAAACTTGACACATTTATTTTTGGAGCAGTTGTGGCCTAGAAAAGTGGGCGTAACTCTAGCAATATGCTATAAAATGGCTTTGGGGAAAATTGAGCCTATAGAGATTAAAATGAGATAGAAAAAGGAGGCTTATGACAAATGTAAGGTTGAAAATACAGTAGAGAACCAAGCTGAATATAGAAAGTACAGAGGAGATCTAAAAAAGGGAATAAGAAGGACAAAGAAAGTATGAGAATAGATTAGCGGATGACATAAAAGGGAACCCAAAACTCTTGCATTAACATAAAAATAATAACATGATAGTCAAAGGAAAGGTGGAGCTGATTAGGGATGAAAAAGGAGATAGTCTTATGGAGGCTGAAGGCATAGCTGTGGTACTAAATTAGTACTTTGCGTGGATCTTCACTGGAGAAGAGGTTGCTGCCAATGTAATGGTAAAGGAGCAGGTAGTAGTGATATTGAATAGGATAAAAAGAGATGAAGAGGATGTACTTAAAAGTTTGGCAGTCCTTAAAGTAGAAAAGTCACCTGGCCCAGATGGAATGCATCATAGGTTACTGAGAGAAGTTAGGGTTGAAATTGTGGAGGCTCTGGCCACAATCTTCCAATCCTCTTTTGATATGGGGTTGGTGCCAGAGGACTGGCGAATTGCAAATGATGCAAATGATCCCGTTTTTTTTAAATAAAAAAGAGCAAGGGATAAATCCAGCAACTACTAGCCAGTCATCTTAACGTCAATGGTGGGAAAACTTTGTGAAAATAATTCGGGACAAAATTAATTCGTACTTGCAAATGTATGGGTTAATAAATGAAAGTCAGCATGGATTTGTTAAAAGCAAATCGTGTTTGACTAACAGTGAGTTCTTTGATGAAGTAACGGAGAGGTTTGATGAGGGCAGTGTAGTTGATGTAGCGTATATGGACTTTCAAAAGGTGTTTGACAAATTACCACATAATAGGGCATATAGGGCATTGGTGAGGCCACACCTGGAGTACTGTGTACAGTTCTGGTCTCCTTACCTAAGAAAGGATATACTTGCCACAGAGAGAGTGCAATGAAGGTTCACTAGACTGGTTCCTGGGCTGAGGGGATTGCCCTTTGAGAAGAGATTGAGTAGACGAGGTCTATTTAGAAGAATGACAGGTGATCTCATTGAAACATATAAAATTCTTAAGGGGCTTAACAGGGTTAATGTTGAGAAGATGTTTCCCCTGGCTGGGGAATCTAGAACATGGGGGTCACAGTCTCAAAATAAGGGGTCGGCCATTTAGGACTGAGATGAGGAGAAATTTCTTCACTCAAAAAGGTTGTGAATCTATGAAATTCTCTACCTCAGAGAGCTGTGGATGTTCAGTCATTGAATATATTCATGTTAAGTTCAGAATCACTCCACGAGACTGTGTTGGAAGCTCAAACCATTGTGACTTTGGTCTCTTTAATACAACTCCAAAGTGAGGCAGCAACATGGTGGACTGCCTTTTATACCTGCTTCCTCCAGGGTACACAGGTGATCCATAGATCTCCCACAGGTGTGCCCCCTAGTGGCAAATCTTACACATAGGTGAGGTTCATATACATAACATCACTTCCCCCCAAACTCTTAAGTACAAGTTATTTACAGGTTGAGGCAATCTGGCGCTCTGCGTTCCCCGGTTGATCACCTGAGTTGAAGTCTTGGCATGGGTGAGTTGGTTGGATCATTGCTGCACGGCAGCGCGGCTGGTCTGATCAGACTGTCGGGCATGGTGGGTTCATCCTCGTGGTTCACAGCGAGGTCAATTGTGGTTGGGTGTGTGTTGGTGGATCATAGATGGTAGGGTCTTCTTCAAACTGTTCTTGGTTGTCCATGAATCGCAGTTTAGTCTGATCCAAGTGCTTTCTGCACGTTTGCCCATTCAACAATTTCACAACAAACACTGTATTCCTCTCCTTGGCTAAGACAGTGCGAGCAATCCACTTGGGACCGTGACCGTAATCTAGAACAAACACCGGATCATTAACCTCAGTGTCATGCGATACCGCCGCACGATTGTTGTACACATTATGTCAGTGCCGCCGGGTTTCTACGTGATCATTCAAATCCGGGTGGACTAAGGAGAGCCTGGTTTTGAGTGCTCTCTTCATTAACAATTCTGCAGGGGGAATCCCGGTGAGCGAGTTGGGGGCGCATCCGGTAGCTGAGCAGGACCCGAGATAACCGGGTCTGCAAGGAGCCATCCATTATACGTTTCAAGCTCTGCTTGATGGTTTGGACTGCCCATTCGACTTGGCCATTGGATGCGGGCTTAAATGGGGCAGCCCTGACATGCTTGATGCCATTTCGGGTCATGAACTTGTTGAATTCCGAGCTGGTGAAACATGGTCCATTGTCACTGACAAGGACATCGGGCAAACCATGGGTGGCGAACATGGCCCGGAGGCTTTCAATGGTGGCAGTGGATATACATAATGACATTATTATACATTCAATCCATTTAGAATAAGCGTCCACTGCTACTAGAAACATCTTCCCTAGAAAAGGCCCAGCAAAATCTACATGGACCCTGGACCACGGTTTGGAGGGCCATGACCACAGGCTCAGAGTGGCCTCCCTGGGTGCGTTGCTCAACTGTGAGCAAGTGTTGGTGTACGCATGACTCCAATTCGGAGTCAATGCCGGGCCACTAAACATGCGACCTGGCGATAGCCTTCATCATGACTATGCCTGGATGGGTACTGTGTAGGTCATGTATAAACGTTTCCCTGCCTTTTTTTGGCAAAACCACGCGATTCCCCCATAGGAGACAATCCGATTGGATGGACAATTCATCCTTACGTCGGTGAAACGGCTTAATTTCATCTTGCATTTCCCCGGGAACCGCCGACCAGCTCCCATTGAGGATGCAGCTTTTTACTAGTGATAGCACAGGATCCTGGCTAGTCCAGGTCCTGATCTGGCGAGCCGTGACGGGTGAACCCTCGCTCTCAAAAACATCCATTACAAAAAGCAAGTCTGCGGGTTGCGCCATTTCCACCCCGGTGGTGGGCAATGGCAGCCGACTGAGGGCGTCAGCGCAGTTCTCAGTGCCTGGTCTGTGGCGGATTACATAGTTATATGCAGATAATGTTAGTGACCATTTTTAAATGCCGGACGAAGCATTGGTGTTAATACCTTTGCTTTCTGAGAGCAGTGAAGTAAGCGGTTTGTGGTCGGTTTCGAGCTCGAACCGGAGACCAAATAGATATTGGTGCATTTTCTTAGCCCCGTATACACATGCCAACGCTTCTTTCTCAACCATACTTAGGCTCTTTCAGCCTTAGATAAACTTCTGGATGCGTATGCAACCGGTTGCAGTTTGCCTGACACATTTGCTTGCTGTAACTCACAACCGACCCCTTCGACGTACATCACAAGCTAGTACTAAACGTTTACATAGGTCATACAATACAAATAACTTGTTAGAGCATAGCAGGTTTCTGGCCTTATTAAAGGCTGCCTCTTGAGATTTACCCCAAACCCAGTCATCACCCTTGTGTCGCAATAAATGCAAGAGTTCCAGCAAAGTGCTCAATCCCTGTAGAAAGTTACCAAAATAGTTGAGGAGTCTTAGGAACGTACGCAGCTCCATCACATTCTGTGGTCTGGGTGCATTCTTGATGGCTTCTGTCTTGGAGTCCGTCGGTCTGATGCTGTCTGCCGCAATCTTTCTCCCCAAAAATTCGACCTCTGACGCCAGGAAAACACACTTGGAGTGTTTCAGCCTGAGTCCCACTCTGTCCAGTCACTTTAGAATCTCTTCCAAGTTGTGCGAGTGTTCAGTGGTGTTGCGACCAGTGATCAAGATGTCATCTTGGAACAACACGGTGCATGGAACCGATTTCAGCAGACACTCCATGTTCCTCTGGAAGATGGCCCTCATCGAGTGAATCCCAAAGGGGCATCTGTGGTACACGAGTTGATGTACGTCAACTTCTTTGACGGTTCAGCCAGCTCCTGTGTCATGTAAGCAGAGGATAGGTCTACCTTGGTGAACGACTTTCCCCCTGCTAGCGTTGCGAATAAGTCCTCTGCTTTGGGTAGTGGGTACTGGTCCTGTAACGAGACTCGGTTGATTGTCACCTTGTAGCCCCCGCAGATTCTGCCCGTCCCGTCGCTCTTTAGCACCGGCACAATTGGACCGGCCCACTCGTTGAACTCGACTGGCGATATGATTCCTCTCGATGAAGTCTGTCCAGCTCGATCTCGACTTTCTCTCGCATCATATATGGGACTGCTCGGGCCTTGTGATGAATGGGCCATGCCCCAGGAACAAGGTGGATCTGCACTTTGGCACTTGTGAAGTTGCCGATGCCTGGCTCGAATAACGCCGGGAATTTGTTTAGCACCTGGGGCGTCATCCATCGAAGACTGCTTTGATATCGTCCCAGTTCCATTGGATCTTGCCTAGCCAGCTTCTGCTGAACAGTGTTGGGCCATCGCCTCGTACAATCCATGGTGGTAACTCATGCACCATTCCGTTGTACGATACTATCACTGCCCCACTGCCGATAACAGGTATGAGTTCTTTGGTGTAAGTGCGCAGCATTGTGTGAATCGGGCTTAGTTTTGGCCTCTGTGCCTTGTTGCCCCACAGTTTCTCAAAAGCCTTCTGGCTCATAATTGATTGACGCCGCCGTGTTCAATTCCATGGAGACTGGAATGCCGTTATGTTTAACTTTTAATATTATCGGGGGGCTTTTGGTGGTGAAGGTGTGTACCCCATACACTTCCTCTTCATCCTCAGGTTGAGTTGCCTCTTCTGCTCGTTCAGTGTGATCCGCGCTATATCAGTTGTCCTCTGCTGACTCTGCCACACGGTGAGTCAGTGGTCGTTTGCACATTCACTGGAGGTGCCCCATTGTTCCACAGCCCTTGCACACATAGTGCTTGAATTGACATTGATGGGCTCTATGACTGTCCCCGCAGCGCCACCATGGTGTTAATGGATTTGCATTAGCACTCCACAGCGGCCTCTGAGTCACCCTCAGCCTGGCCTCTGTGGTCGTGTGGGCCCTATCATGTACAGTTCTGCCTGTTGAAGGAATGATTTTATGCACAGTACTTGCCGGTGAGCTACAATGCTGTGAAGATATCTGTTTCATGTTGTCGCTCGTGGATATGAAGGCCTGGGCTATCGTGATAGCCTTGCTCAGATCTAAGGATTCGGCAGACAGCAGTTTGAGAAGAATGACCTCGTGGCTGATTCCAAGCATAAAAAAGTCCCGCAACATTTCCCCCAAAGATCCTGCAAATTCGCAGTGCCCCGCGAGGCATCTTAGGTCGGCGACAAAGCTCGCCACGTTCTGGCCCTCGGAGCGATGGTGCGTGTAAAAGCAATACCTGGCTATTAAGATGCTCTGCTTTGGCTGGAGTGTTCCCGAGCCAGAGCACATAGCTCTGTGTAAGTCTTGTCCATTGGTTTGTCCGGTGCTAGCAGATTTTTGAGGAGACCATGTATCAAAGACCCACATATGGTGAGGAGAATCGCCCTGCGCTTGATCGCCGTCTCAGCCGTGTCCAGCTCGTTGGCCACGAAGTACTGGTCGAGACGCTCAACGAAGGCTTCCCAATCATCACACTCAACAAATCTCTCAAGAATACCAATGGCAGCCATTTCTGTGTGAAAGTTCATGATCTGTAACTGGTCGCCAGTTGTTAAGTTCAGAATAACTCCACGAGACTGTGTTGTAAGCTCAAACCATTGTGACCTTGGTCTCTTTAATAGAACTCCAAAGTGAGGCAGCAGCATGGTGGACTGCCTTTTATACCTGCTTGCTCCAGGGTACACAGGTGACCCATAGGTCTCCCACAGGTGTGCCCCCTAGTGGCAAGTCTTACACATAGGCGAGGTTCACATACATAACAATTCAAGACAGAGGTCGATAAATATTTGGGAACTAAAGGAATTAAGGGATATGGGGATAGTGCGGGAAGGTGGAATTAAGGCAGAAGATCAGCCACGAGCTTGTTGAATGGTGGAGCAGGCTCGAAGGACCGAATGGCCTACTTCAGCTTCTATTTCTTATGTTCTTGTGTAATAGACTTGTTATCAAAATTAAAGCCCATGGAAATAAAGGGACAGTGGCAGCATGGATTCAAAATTGGCTGAGGGACAGAAAGCAGAGAGTAGTTGTGAACGGTTGTTTTTCAGACTAGAGGAGAGCATACCAGAGGTTGGTATTTGGACCACTGCTCTTTTTGATGCATATTAATGACCTGGACTTAGATATACAGGGCATCATTTCAAAGTTTGCAGATGACACAAAACTCTGAAATGTAAAATAGTAAGGAGGATAGCAACAGACTTTGGGAGGTACCTAGGCAGACTGGTGAAATGGCAGACACATGGCAGATGAAAGTTTACACTGTGAAGTGATGCATTTTGGTAGGAAGAATGAGGAGAGACAATATAAACTAAATGGTTCAATTTTAAAAGGGGTGCAGGAACAAAGACACCCGGGGGTATATGTACGCAAATCTTTGACAGTGGTAGGACAAGTTGAGAAGGCTGTTAAAAAGATATATGGGATCCTTGGCTTTATAAATAGAGGAATAGAGTACAAAAGCAAGGAAGTTATGCTAAACGTTTGTAAAACACTAGGTCAGGCCCCAATTGGAGTATTGTGTTCAATTCTGCACACCATAATTTAGGAAAGATGTCAAGGCCTTGAAAAGGGTGCAGAAGAAATTGACTAGAATGGTACCAGGGATGAGGGACTACAGTTATGTGGAGAGACTGGAGAAGCTGGTGGTGTTCTCCTTAGAGCAGAGGAGATTTGAAAGCGGTGTTCAAAATCGTGAATTGTTTTGATAGAGTAAATAAGAATAAACTGTTTCCAGTGGCAGAAGGGTCGGTAACCAGAGGACAAAGATTTAAGATGATTGGCAAAAGAACCAGAGATGACATGAGTAAACTTTTTTAATGCAGTGAACTATTATGATCTACAATGCAAATTCAATAGTAAAAGAAATTACAGGGATATAGAGAAAGAGCTGGGGAGTGGGACTAATTGGATATCTCTACTATAGAGCCAGCACAGGCACTATGGGCCGAATGGGCTCCTTCTGTGCTGTATCATTCTGATTCTATGGTTCTTATTCTTCCACCATAAAATAAATTTAAAAGTAGCATTCTCATGGGAAAATTTATATTTAATAATATAAATCATGCAGACGATTGCTTTAAGAAACAACTTATGACCCTGTGTTCTAGATATTTTTAATTTCAAGCCTTTTGGTTCAATCCAGCAAGCTATATGAAGAAAAATGATTATTCTCAGTAAAGATGTAGATCCTTTACTTTTTTGCATGCTTAATGCCCACTTAACGCTCAATTTACCGCTGAAATGACGTATAACGCGCATATATCGCCCATTTTGGCACAAAATGAAAACTGACGGGCATTTTTAGGAAACTTATCGCCGAACGTTACTTTCCCCATGTGCTTAACGCTGAAGAATGCTTCCATTGAGCCAAAGTACCATGGGTTCAGAGACGCATTTCAGAGACTTGAGCACATAATCTAGGCTGGCACTTCAGTGCAGTACTGAGAGACAATTAGTGATGGCAATAAATATTGGCCTTACTAGTGACGCCCACATCCTGAGAATTATTTTTTTAATCTGATATACAGGCATTTCTGTTTGAGGCCTATAAAGGCCGCGAGTTCAGCAGTCGGGAGGTGCGTCGCTGAGGCGTGAGTCCGGGGTCGGCGAGAGGCCTATAAAGACCACGAGTTCAGCAGTCGAGAGGTGCGTCGCTGAGGTGTGAGTCCGGGGTCGGTGAGAGGCCTACAAAGGCCCAGCTTGTGCAGCTACAGGGAGAAGGCAAAAAGAAGTAGAAAGAAATAGAAAGGTGACGTCACAACCAAGGGGGTAAGTGATTGGCTGGTGATTGGTAAGTAGTTTTTCTTTTTTCTCTTCTATATCAGTGAGTAACTTTTAGCATTGTTGTTGCCAATTTAAGTTAATCTAAGGGTTAAGTCATGACAGGAGAGCTCGGACAGATGTTATGCTCCTCCTGTACTATGTGTGGGAAATCAGGGACGCCTCCAGTGTCCCTGACGACTATGTGTGCGGGAAGTGTATCCGTCTGCAGCTCCTTATGGACCGCGTTGCGAAATTGGAGCTGAAGGTGGATTCACTCTGGAGCATCCACGATGCTGAGAATGACGTGAATAGCACATCTAGTGAGTTGGTCTTACCGCAGGTAAAGGGTCCACAGCCAGATAGGGAATGGAAGACCAACAGGAAGAGCAGTGCAAGGAAGGTAGTGCAGGGATCCCCTACGGTCATCCCCCTGCAAAACAGATACACCGCTTTGAGTACTGTTGAGGGGGATGACTCATCGGGGGGAACAGCAGCAGCCAAGTTCATAGCACGTGGCTGGCTCTGCTGCACAGGAGGGCAGGAATAAGAGTGGGAGAGCGATAGTGATAGGGGATTCAATTGTAAGGGGAATAGATAGGCGTTTCTGCAGCTGCAACCGAGACTCCAGGATGGTATGTTGCCTCCCTGGTGCAAGGGTCAAGGATGTCTCGGAATGCGTGCAGGACATTCTGAAAAGGGAGGGTGAACAGCCAGTTGTCGTGGTGCACATTAGTACCAACGATATAGGTAAAAAACGGGATGAGGTCCTACGAAATGAATTTAAGGAGCTAGGAGCTAAATTAAAAAGTAGGACCTCAAAAGTAGTAATCTCGGGATTGCTACCAGTGCCACGTGCTAGTCAGAGTAGGAATCGCTGGATAGCTCAGATGAATACATGGCTTGAGCAGTGGTGCAGAAGGGAGGGATTCAAATTCCTGGGGCATTGGAACCGGTTCTGGGGGAGGTGGGACCAGTACAAACCAGACGGTCTGCACTTAGGCAGGACCGGAACCAATGTTGGAGGAGGAGTGTTTGCTCGTGCTGTTGGGGAGGAGTTAAACTAATATGGCAGGGGGATGGGAACCAATGCAGGATGACAGAGGAAAACAAAATGGAGACAGAAGCAAAAGACAGAAAGGAGATGAGTAAAAGTGGAACGCAGAGAAACCCAAGGCAAAAAACAAAAAGGGCCACTTTGCAGCAAAATTCTAAAGGGTCAAAGTGTGTTACAAAGGCAAGCCTGAAGGCTCTGTGCCTCAATGCGAGTATTCGGAATAAGGTGGATGAATTAACTGTGCAAATAGCAGTTAACGGATATGATGTGGTTGGAATCACAGAGACATGGCTCCAGGATGACCAAGGCTGGGAACTCAACATTAAAGGGTATTCAACATTTAGGAAGGATAGACAGAAAGGAAAAGGAGGCGGGGTGGTGTTGCTGGTTAAAGAGGAAATTAATGCAATTGTAAGGAAAGACATTAGCTTGGATGATGTGGAATCGGTATGGGTGGAGCTACGCAATTCCAAAGGGCAGAATATGCTAGTGGGAGTTATGTACAGACCTCCAAACAGTAGTGGTGATGTTGGGGAGGGCATCAAACAGGAAATTAGGGGTGCATGCAATAAAGGTGCTGCAGTTATCATGGATGACTTTAATATGCATAGAGATTGGGCTAACCAAACTGGAAACGATACGGTGGAGGAGGATTTCCTGGAGTGCATAAGGGATGGTTTTCTAGATCAATATGTCGAGGAACCAACTTGGGGGGGAGGCCATCTTAGACTGGGTGTTGTGTAATGAGAGAGGATTAATTAACAATCTCGTTGTGCGAGGCCCCTTGGGGAAGAGTGACCATAATATGGTGGAATTCTACATTAGGATGGAGAATGAAACAGTTAATTCAGAGACCATGTTCCAGAACTTAAAGAAGGGTAATTTTGAAGGTATGAGGCATGAATTAGCTAAGATAGATTGGTGAATGATACTTAAGGGGTTGACAGTGGATGGGCAATGGCAGACATTTAGAGACCGCATGGATGAACTACAACAATTGTACATCCCTGTCTGGCGTAAAAATAAAAAAGGGAAGGTGGCTCAACCGTGGCTATCAAGGGAAGTCAGAGATAGTATTAAAGCCAAGGAAGTGGCATACAAATTGGCCAGAAATAGCAGCGAACCCGGGGACTGGGAGTAATTTGGAACTCAGCAGAGGAGGACAAAGGGTTTGATTTGGGCAGGGAAAATAGAGTACGAGAGGAAGCTTGCAGGGAACATTAAAATGGACTGCAAAAGCTTCTATAGATATGTAAAGAGAAAAAGGTTAGTAAAGACAAACGTAGGTCCCCTGCAGTCAGAATCAGGGGAAATCATAACTGGGAACAAAGAAATGGCTGACCAATTGAACAAGTACTTTGGTTCGGTATTCACTAAGGAGGACACAAACAATCTTTCGGATATAAAAGGGGTCAGAGGGTCAAGTAGGAAGGAGGAACTGAGGGAAATCCTTATTAGTCGGGAAATTGTGTTGGGGAAATTGATGGGACTGAAGGCCGATAAATCCCCAGGGCCTGATGGTCTGCATCCCAGAGTACATAAGGAGGTGGCCTTGGAAATAGCGGATGCATTGATAGTCATTTTCCAACATTCCATAGACTCTGGATCAGTTCCTATGGAGTGGAGGGTAGCCAATGTAACCCCACTTTTAAAAAAGGAGGGAGAGAGAAAACAGGCAATTATAGACCGGTCAGCCTGACATCGGTACTAGGTAAAATGATGGAATAAATTATTAAAGATGTCATAGCAGCGCATTTGGAAAGAAGTGACATGATAGGTCCAAGTCAGCATGGATTTGTGAAAGGGAAATGATGCTTGACAAATCTTCTGGAATTTTTGAGGATGTTTCTAGTAGAGTGGACAAGGGGGAACCAGTTGATGTGATGTATTTGGACTTTCAGAAGGCTTTCGACAAGGTCCCACACAAGAGATTAATGTGCAAAGTTAAAGCACATGGGATTGGGGGTAGTGTGCTGACGTGGATTGAGAACTGGTTGGCAGACAGGAAGCAAAGTGTAGGAGTAAATGGGTACTTTTCAGAATGGCAGGCAGTGACTAGTGGGGTACCGCATGGTTCTGTGCTGGGGCCCCAGCTGTTTACATTGTACATTAATGATTTAGACGAGGGGATTAAATGTAGTATCTCCAAATTTACGGATGACACTAAGTTGGGTGGCAGTGTGAGCTGTGAGGAGGATGCTATGAGGCTGCAGAGTGACTTGGATAGGTTAGGTAAGTGGGCAAATGCATGGCAGATGAAGTATAATGTGGATAAATGTGAGGTTATCCACTTTGGTGGTAAAAACAGAGAGACAGACTATTATCTGAATAGTGACAGATTAGGAAAAGGGGAGGTGCAACGAGACCTGGGTGTCATGGTACATCAGTCATTGAAGGTTGGCATGCAAGTACAGCAGGCGGTTAAGAAAGCAAATGGCATGTTGGCCTTCATAGCGAGGGGATTGGAGTACAGGGGCAGGGAGGTGTTACTACAGTTGTACAGGGTCTTGGTGAGGCCACACCTGGAGTATTGTGTACAGCTTTGGTCTCCTAACTTGAGGAGAGACATTCTTGCTATTGAGGGAGTGCAGCGAAGGTTCACCAGACTGATTCCCGGGATGGCGGGACTGACATATCAAGAAAGACTGGATCAACTGGGCTTGTATTCACTGGAGTTCAGAAGAATGAGAGGGGATCTCATTGAAATGTTTAAAATTCTGACGGGTTTAGACAGGTTAGATGCAGGAAGAATGTTCCCAATGTTGGGGAAGTCCAGAACCAGGCTTCACAGTCTAAGGATAAGGGGTAAGCCATTTAGGACCGAGATGAGGAGAAACTTCTTCACCCAGAGAGTGGTGAACCTGTGGAATTCTCTACCACAGAATGTTGTTGAGGCCAATTCACTAAATATATTCAAAAAGGAGTTAGATGTAGTCCTTACTACTAGGGGGATCAAGTGGTATGGCGGGAAAGCAGGAATGGGGTACTGAAGTTGCATGTTCAGCCATGAACTCATTGAATGGCGGTGCAGGCTCGAAGGGCCGAATGGCCTACTCCTGCACCTATTTTCTATGTTTCTATGTTGCTAATTAACAACATAAGTTAATTATATTTAAAAAATGCTATTTAGCTGTTTATATTTAGCTATTTGAAAACATTCTGATTCTATGGTTATCATCCTTCCACCTTAAAATAAATTTAAAAGTAGCATTCTCATAGGAAAATTTATATTTAATAATATAAATCATGCATAAGATTGCTTTAAGAAACAACTTGTGATAGACTGTAATGTTTCTAATTTGAAGTTTTTTGGTTTGACCCAGCTGTTTGCTTGCATTTGCGTAGAGGTTCTCCACCTGTCCACCGTTTACGCTACTCGGGTTTTCTGCTGTAGTTTTGGTGGACTGAAGAGCAAGTGTGTAAATTTACCCCCAGTCCAAATGTGCTTAGAGATTCCTGCATTAATAAATTTGCAAGTAGGTCAGCCACCAGTGGGCAGCAACGTTCACTATTGCTTTTCCAAAGCTCAATTTTCCCCAAAGCATTTTTTGGCGTACTTGAAGAGTTACGCCCGATTTTTTGGAGTTCAAGTACGCCAAAAAAAAGTCTTGTAAGTTTCCCCGTTGGATCTCTTCATTTTGGCGTGGCCTAACCCGACCTTTAGTTTTGCGGTGAAGCCTTGATCTGCGCCAAAAAGATCAGGCTGCCATGGTAACCAGGGACTCAATGCGAGCTGAGGCTGCAAAGTGAAACATACAGCCAGCTCCCAACACATTAAAAGAATTGCAAAACACCTGGGGCTAGAACCTCCACTTTTTTTGCATGCTTAGCGCCCACTTAATGCCCATGTTACTGCTGAAATTACATATAACGCCCATTTCAGCACAAAATGGAAACTGACGGGCATTTTTAGGAAACTTATCGGCAAGCGTTACTTTCCCCATATGTTGGGAAAAAATATTATCGCCCGCCCACTTTTTTTGGCGGAATCATCAGAATGGGCGAAATCAACGGCCATAATATCACCCAGCGTTATTTTCTGCACGGAATTAACGCCGAGATTCAATAATACCGCCCGGCCACTTTTTTTTGTCATAAAGAGCACATTTGGCAAAACTAACGCCCAGGAGATCGCCCACCATCACTTTCACCACCTCGCACACATATCGCCCACAATATCGCTCGCCCAAAAAAACACCCAGAAAAAGTGGAACTGTTCTGAACAAACGCCAGCGGTGTGGCTGCTATTTTTTAAATCGCGGTCGCTTCATTCAAAAGCTGCTTCAACTTCAGGGGAGTATGCATTGACTCTGGAGTTCTTCTCAGGTGTAATGAACATCTCAACAGCCATATTTTCAGACTCTGGACTATTGTGGGTTTACTCTCGGTGTATTTTAGTGAGGAAATTATTGCTTCTGATCAATCACTATTATACTTTCAATGCAATGGGGCCAGAAAACAATAACTGTGCTTAAGCAGCGCTTCAGATGTCTTGACCACTCAGAAGGGGAGCTACAATACAACCCTGAGCAAGTAGGTAAATTTGTGGTTATGTGCTCGATGCTGCACAACCTGGATATCAGGAGGGGCCAAGAATTTCCAGAAGGCACTGATGCTTCCCCTCAGGAGAGAGAGGAAGAGTACAACGAGGGGCTGGACTCTGACCTAGGGCCAGATAATCATGGTTGGCTATGCAACCATGCCCATGACCACCTCCAGACCGCAGGAAAGGGCCCGTGGTGGCTACATAGCTGCAAGACTCTTACGTGAGGAGCTGATATCTGAACGATTTGCCTGAAGAAGTTTTGATGTGAGTGACAACGTTGACACACTGTTGTGTGTGTGCAGCTCAGAAATCAATGGTGCCCATCAGCTTGGTGCCAGTTAAAGTTTACGTTGATTGAAATTAAGTTTTATTTAACCCTTTCATGTTAAGGAATCACCAGTGTGTAACGGTCCAGCTATCTGAGACAATGCGCAACAAGGTTATGTTCAATAAAATAAATTTTATACCAACATCGTTCTGAAATCATAAGTATCACAGGCAATAACACCCAACCCCAGCCCACACCCCATTTTTTCCACCATTCACATCAATCAAATGTTCAACATATCCAGCAACACAGAATACAAAGGCAAAGCAGGAGGGTGGTCCCAGCCCCCATACATTACAACAAATTGTATACACCCAGATGGAGATATAACACAGCCATCACCTGCAGACATGCACCTCACTTTCCTTCCCCCTTCCCCTTCTTTCCCCCACCTCTACCCCTTTCCCTGGTCACTCCACGGCACTGGCCGACGAGCTCCTCGGGCAGTGCCTCATTGTGGGGGATGAAGACAGATGCGGTGGTTGCATGGGTACGGGAGCGAGGGCTGCCGAGGGGGCAACATTTTCTGATGCAGAAGCAAGATCTTGGTCCTTGCTCTCGTCTGTTGTTCGCAGTAGTGCGGAACCTAGGGGTGGAGTGCCGCGCTCGGGGACCATCGGGAGGCCTGTGCCAGGAGTGTTCCTGGCTATCGCATCCAGGGCTTCTGCCATCCGCGGAATGTACTCGGTCATGGTGGCCAGGTGCCGGGATATGCCCCCTAATGCTTCGATGAGCTAGTCACCAATGTCTACAATCCTCCTGGACAACTGTACCATCTCTCCGCTCTCATGTGGCACTCATGGAACAGACCTGCCGCGTCCACGAGACCTCCGCGGGGTCGGTGCCGTTCTGGGGACAAATGGGGTGCCCTGTGGCGAGGTGCTTGGGGCGGGTACCTCCAGAGTGGAGGCGGGAATGACCGGAGGAGCACGAGATAGCCTTCGGGTGGGATGGCTTCTGGAGCGTGGCGATGCAGGTTCCTCGAAGTCCATGCTCTCATCCGTGGAGAACAGACTCAGCGGATTGACGAGCGAGAATCGGAGCTCCTCAGCACCAGATGTAGGATTGTCTGGAGAGTCGGGCCCCAAGTCCCCACCTTCTGGCCTCTGTGGTCTTGCCTTGGGACGCGCTGCTGGCTGAGCTGCAAAACACAAATGAGGTTATTAGAGGAGAAAGGAGTATTAGGGTCACAAGGTGAGTCCAGCGCTACACACAGCATATACACGACAAAAGCATCACTGCTCTCAAAATCATCACAGACATCACATTTCATGACCATTAACACATTTGCATTGTAATGATTTTCATTAGGCCAGCATTATTTCTATGACAATTTTCGAAATCATCTGTCATATATGATTGTTTGGATATGAGTGGGTGTGGCATCCATTGATTTTACATCACGCAATGCTGTAAGCTTTACTCATGTGGCATCACTTCAGGGTTTGCAGATGCGTCCGTGGCTGTCCGGGTGTGCTTCCCCATGAGTGCGAACACCCGCTCCTCCATGTCAGTGATATCGCTGGGGACTGGTGGCCCCCCACCCGTTCGTCTCTGCACGGACTTCATCATCAATAGCTTCTTCTGTCCTCATCCGAGAACCTCCTGGCTCTTTTGCGCCCTCCAATGTGCTCCTCTCCCACCTCATTGCTCTCTCCAACGTCAGTCTCCATAGCGTGCTATGATGCCTCCTCCTGTCTCTCCATTATAGGCCAAATTCGGGCAAATATGTGGCTGGTAACAGCTAATTTTTGTTTCCCTACTTGCTGTGAAGCCCTAAAGTCTCCCTCCTTCCTCCTAAAGCAGCCACACCACACCCAGACAGGCCTTCAGTCCCTCTGAGCTCCCTCTCTCTGTCTCCTATTCTGCGCATGTCATGATGACCCTTGACCTGCTGAATCACAGGAATCGAGCGTTGACATGCTATTGCTAAGGATGGCGACACTTTACGACAGCAGGTCAAAAAATATACTGCTACCGCCCATTTCATATCGCTCGCGGTAATGGCCATTTAAAAAAATGGAGACTAGGTGCTTTGAGAATGGGCGAGAAAACCCTTTTTTACCGCTTATGCCGGAAATATGCCCATTTTTGGGTGATCAGCACAAAAGTGTAAAATCTATCCCGTAAATGCTATGTACGCAGTTAACTTGAAAGCCAATACTTATGACAATTGGGTTTCCTTCCTTTTTATATAGAATATTATTTAATCATGAAGAATGCTTCCATTGAGCCAAAGTACCACGGGTTCAGAGACCTCTTTCAGAGACATGAGCACATAATCTAGGCTGGCACTTCAGTGCAGTACTGAGAGACAATTAATGATGGCAATAAATACTGGCCTTTCTTGCGACGCCCACATCCTGAGTATTTTTTTAATCTGATATACAGGCATTTCTGTCTGAATTAGAAAATAAGTTAATTATATTTAAAAAATGGTCCTGGTTTTAGCTATTTGAAAACATTCTGATTCTATGGTTATCATCCTTCCACCTTAAAATAAATTTAAAAGTAGCATTCTCATAGGAAAATTTATATTTAATAATATAAATCATGCATAAGATTGCTTTAAGAAACAACTTGTGATAGACTGTAATGTTTCTAATTTGAAGTTTTTTGGTTTGACCCAGCTGTGGGCTTGCATTTGCGTAGAGGTTCTTCACCTGTCCACCATTTACGCTGCTCGGGTTTTCTGCTGTAATTTTGGTGGACTGAAGAGCAAGTGTGTAAATTTACCCCCAGTCCAAATGTGCTTAGAGATTCCTGCATTAATAAATTTGCAAGTAGGTCAGCCACCAGTGGGCAGCAACGTTCACTATTGCTTTTCCAAAGCTCAATTTTCCCCAAAGCATTTTTTGGCGTACTTGAAGAGTTACGCCCGATTTTTTTGGGGCCCAAGTACGCCAAAAAAAAAGTCTTGTAAGTTTCCCCGTTGGATCTCTTCATTTTGGCGTGGCCTAACCCAACCTTTAGTTTTGCGGTGGAGCCGTGATCTGTGCCAAAAAGATCAGGCTGCCATGGTAACTAGGACACAATGCGAGCTGAGGCTGCAAAGTGAAGTATACAGCCAGCTCCCAACACATTAAAAGAATTGCAAAACACCTGGGGCTAGAACCTCCACTTTTTTTGCATGCTTATCGCTCACTTAATGCCCATTTTACTGCTGAAATTATGTATAACGCCCATTTCAGCACAAAATGGAAACTGACGGGCATTTTTAGGAAACTTATCGCCGAGCGTTACTTTCCCCATGTGCTTATTACCGCCCGCCCACTTTTTTTGGCGGAATCATCAGAATGGGCGAAATCAACGGCCATAATATCACCCAGCGTTATTTTCTGCACGGAATTAATGCTGAGATTCAATAATACCGCCCGCCCACTTTTTTTTGTCGTAAAGAGCATATTTATCGAAACTAGCTGCCATGAGATCACCCAGCGTCAATTTCACCACCTCGCACACATATTATCCACAATGTCGCTTGCCCAAAAAAACGCCCAGAAAAAGTGGAACTAATCGAAACTAATCACAGCATTATGGACACCATGTTCTAGATCACATGTCGCATCCTTTAAAAGGCTGTTGTACTTCGGATGTACTCTGCAGGTCGTTGGAGTTGATGTGAACATCTCTATAAACATCTTGAACATACAGTGACCGATTGGAATTGAATAGGTGTCTTCGTTGGGACATTCCTTGTTTGTGATCAATTGGTGGAAAACAGAGAGCTACTGCAATGGGGCCTGTCCTTTCTCACCCTCTCTTGGTGACCAATTACATGCAGCAGACTCGAGATCACCGAAGGTACGCTCCACTGCATTGTGTGCCCAATGTAAGACATGACAGACTGATGAGGAGGACCAGACATTACACCCCCCGCCAGTACAAGCAGAAGCATTCTTACCTCGACTTGCCCGACACCACCTGCGTTCGGAGACTGCGCTTCCACAAAGAGGTTATCACTGAGGTATGCCAGCCGATAAGGGCAGATCTGCAGCCTGCCAGCACCATCAGTACTGCACTGTCCGTCGAGGTCAAAGTCACTGTGGCACTGTCGTTCTATGCCTTGGGTTCTTTTCAGGCCACAGCTGGAGACATTTGCGGACTTTCTCAGCATGCCACACATCGCTGAAGCCCTGTATGCATGCAGGAGGGCCTTGATCAGCCTCCCTATGACTGGGAGGCACAGAGAGAGAGGGCTCTAGGATTCTCCAGAATTACAAACTTCCCCAAGATGCAGGGAGCAATATACTGTGCGCACATCGCAATGTGGGCACCTTTTCAGGATGCAGAGGTTTTCAGGAACCGCAAGGAATTCCACTCCCTGAATGTCCAACTGGTTGTTGACCACCAGCAAATTATAATGGCAGTGAATGCTAAATTTCCGGGCAGCATCCATGATGCTCATATCCTGTGTGAGAGCACTGTATCTGACTTGTTTAACAATCAGCCACAAGGTCAACGCTGGATGCTTGATGACAAAGGATATGGCCTCACCACCTGGCTGATGACCCCCCCGCATGACACCCACACCGAAGCCGAGAGGCGATATAATGAGAGCCACAGAGCAACTCGCAATATCATGGAGAAAACCATTGGAGTGCTGAAGCAGTGCTTTGGATGTCTGGACCACTCAGGAGGCGAGCTCCAATACAACCCTGAGCAGGTAGCTCAATTCATGGTGGTGTGCTCCATGCTGCACAACTTGGCTATCAGGAGGGGACAAGAATTGTCTGATGAGTCTGCAGTCCACCTCACCAGAGCGAGGAAGAGGAGGACGAGGAGGCGGACGCTGACATCGGCCAGACAATCAGGCTGATGCTGAAGCCATGCCTCCGCTCCCCACGCCACCCCCCGTAGACTGCATGAAAGGGCCCGTGGTGGCATGATAGCTGCAAGAGCCTTACGTCAGGAGCTCATCAATGATCGCTTTGCCTGAAAGAACATTGGTGTTATTTGCAAAGCTGACACACTGCTGGGTGTGCAGATCCTATATCAATGGTGGGCATCACCTTGGTGACAGTTAAAGTTTAAGTTGATTGAAGTTAAGTGTAATTATACCCTTTGATGTTGTGGAATCACCAGTGTGTAACGGTGCAGCTATCTGAGCCAATGCGCTCCAAGGTTTTGTTAAATAAAAAACATTTAAACTGAACATTAGTCTGAAATCATCAGTATTTCTATAAAACCAACCCTTCCCCTTCCCCACCCCCCCCCACTCTTCTCCTCCCCACCTCTACCCCTTCCCCTTTCCCTCCTGACTCCAAGCCGCCTGGCCGAGGAGCTCCTCAGGCGATGTTTTATTGGGGCGGGGGGGTGGGGGTGGGGGGTGATGGCCGAAACACTGCTTGGACGGATACGAGAGAGGACGATCCTGAGGTGGGAACGTGCTCCGAGCCAGAAGCAAGATGTTGCTGCTGGCTCTCATGTGTGGTTGGCAATGGGGGTGCGGCATCTTGGAGTGCAGTGCCGCGCTCTGGGATCCCTGGCTACCAGCTTCAGGGCCTCCTCCATCCCTTCCATGTTATAAGAACATAAGAACATAAGAACATAAGAATTAGGAACAGGACTAGGCTATCTAGCCTCTCGTGACTGCTCCGCCATTCAACAAGATCATGGCTGATCTGGCCGTGGACTCAGCTCCACTTACCCGCCCGCTCCCCATAACCCTTAATTCCCTTATTGGTTAAAAATCTATCTATCCGTGATTTGAATACATTCAATGAGCTAGCCTTAACTGCTTCCTTGGGCAGAGAATTCCACAGATTCACAACCCTCTGGGAGAAGAAATTCCTTCTCAACTCGGTTTTAAATTGGCTCCCCCATATTTTGAGGCTGTGCCCCCTAGTTCTAATCTCCCCGGCCAGTGGAAACAACCTCTCTGCCTCTATCTTGTCTATCTCTTTCATTATTTTGAATGTTTCTATAAGATCACCCCTCATCCTTCTGAACTCCAACGAGTAAAGACCCAGTCTACTCAATCTATCATCATAAGGTCACCCCCTCATCTCCGGAATCAGCCTAGTGAATCGTCTCTGTACCCCCTCCAAAGCTAGTATATCCTTCCTTAAGTAAGGTGACCAAAACTGCACGCAGTACTCCAGGTGCTCACAAATACCCTGTACAGTTGCAGCAGGACCTCCCTGCTTTTGTACTCCATCCCTCTCGCAATGAAGGTCAACATTCCATTCGCCTTCCTGATTACCTGCTGCACCTGCAAACTAACTTTTTGGGATTCATGCACAAGGACCCTCAGGTCCCTCTGCACCGCAGCATGTTGTAATTTCTCCCCATTCAAATAATATTCCCTTTTACTGTTTTTTTTTCCAAGGTGGATGACCTCACATTTTCCGACATTGTATTCCATCTGCCAAACCTTAGCCCATTCGCTTAACCTATCTAAATCTCTTTGCAGCCTCTCTGTGTCCTCTGCACAACCCGCTTTCCCACTAATCTTTGTGTCATCTACAAATTTTGTTACACTACACTCTGTCCCCTCTTCCAGGTCATCTATGTATATTGTAAACAGTTGTGGTCCCAGCACCGATCCCTGTGGCACACCACTAACCACCGATTTCCAACCTGAAAAGGACCCATTTATCCCGACTCTCTGCTTTCTGTTCGCCAGCCAATTCTCGATCCATGCTAAGACACCGCGTACCTTTATCTTCTGCAGTAACCTTTTGTGTGGCACCTTATCGAATGCCTTTTGGAAATCTAAATACGCCACATCCATCAGTACAGCTCTATCCACCATGCTCGTTATATCCTCAAAGAATTCCAGTAAATTAGTTAAACATGATTTCCCCTTCATGAATCCATGTTGTGTCTGCTTGATTGCACTATTCCTATCTAGATGTCCGGCTATTTCTTCCTTAATGATAGCTTCAAGCATTTTCCCCACTACAGATGTTAAACTAACCGGCCTATAGTTATCTGACTTTTATCTGCCCCCTTTTTTAAACAGAGGCGTTACATTAGCTGCTTTCCAATCCGCGGGTACCTCCCCAGAGTCCAGTGAATTTTGGTAGATTATAACGAATGCATCTGCTATAACTTCTGCCATCTCTTTTAATACCCTGGGATGCATTTCATCAGGACCAGGGGACTTGTCTACCTTGAGTCCCATTAGCCTGTCCAGCACTACCCCACTAGTGATAGTGATTATCTCAAGGTCCTCCCTTCCCACATTCCTGTGACCACCAATTTTGGCATGGTTTTGTGTCTTCCACTGTGAAGACCGAAGCAAAATAATTGTTTAAGGTCTGAGCCATTTCCACATTTCCCATTATTAAATCCCCCTTCTCATCTTCTAAGGGACCAACATTTACTTTAGTCACTCTTTTCCATTTTATATATTGGTAAAAATTTTACTATCTGTTTTTAAGTTTTGCACAAGTTTACTTTCGTAATCTATCTTTCCTTTCTTTATTGCTTTCTTAGTCATTCTTTGCTGTCGTTTAAAATTTTCCTAATCTTCTAATTTCCCACTAACCTTGGCCACCTTATCCTATTTGTTGGACAAAAACTCAGTGCCAACTATGTTCTTGGTGTTCAATAGGCTTTTTGCTCCTGGTGAATCTCCCTCGCCTCCCACAACAGCCAGACAAGCACACATATCGCTCTCTCTCTCCCCGCGACCGATGCCGCATTCGGTCACTCTGCTTCCGCACCCTCCCCGTTCATTGCAGCCGCCCCTAGCCCGAGCCGACTTTAAAGATTAAGGTAGGATTTACTTGATTTCTATTAGTATTTAAATTGTTTGAGCTTTTCCTTGCAATGTTTGGTGCTTGGTTGTTTAGTTTCAGCTACTCTCTGGTTCCCTTCCCGCCCCTATCCTAGGCCGAATGTCCGCCGATGTACTAATGTGCGCCGATTTCTTAACTGCCCGCAAGGTTTTTCAGAGCTGGCCACATAAGCTGACCTAAGTCGATTTGGAGTAAGTTTTAGCTGGCCAACATGGCATATATGGCCAAAACTGGCATAAGTGGCTGGGAACGCCCACTTTTGAAAAAAAAACTCAACTAAAAAAAATGGTACCTAACTGAGTTACTCTGGAGCAAGTTGATTGGGGAAAGTGGCGTTTTTTAACTTACATCAGGAAAACCAACTTACTCCAAAACAATTGGAGCTGGTCATGGTCAATTCTGAGCCCATAAATTGTAAATAGCTGAGGTCCAAGCACTGATCCTTGTGGCACCACACTAGTTACAGCCTGCCAACTGGAAAATGACCCGTTTAACCCTCCACTTTTTTTTCTGTCTGGTAACGAATTCTCTATCCATGTTAATATATTACTGCAACCCCATGAGCCCTTTTCTTATGTAGCAACCTTTTATGTGGCACCTTGTCAAATGCTGTTTGGAAATCCAGATATACTACATCCACTGGCTCCCCTTTATCTACCCTGCTCATTACATCCTCACAAAATTCTAATAAATTTGTTAAACATGATTTCCCTTTCATAAAATCATGTTGATTCTGCCTAATCATATTAAGATTTTTTAAGGAGGTAATGAGGAGGGTCGGTGAGGGGAGTGCATTTGATGTAATCTATATGGATTTTAGCAAGGCCTTTGATAAGGTCCTACATGGCAGACTGGTCATGAAAGTAAATGTTCATGGGATCCAAGGCAAAGTGGCAAGTTGGATCCAAAATTGGCTCAGAGGGTAATGGTCGATGGATACTTTTGTGACTGGAAAGCTGTTTTCAGTGGGATTCCGCAAGGCTCAGTACTAGGTCCCTTGCTTTTGTGGTATATATCAATGACTTGGACTTAAATGTTGGGGGTATGATTAAAAAGTTTGCAGATAACACTAAAATAGGCTGTGTGGTTGATAATGAATAAGAAAGCTGTAGACTGCAGGAAGATATCAATGAACTGGTCAGGTGGGCAGGACAGTAGCAAATGGAATTCAATCCGGAGAAGTGAAAGGTAATGCATTTGGGGAGGGCTAACAAGGGAAGGGAATACAGAATAAATGGCACGACATTTGAGAAGTATAGAGGAACAAAGGCACCTTGGAGTTCGTGTCCACAGATCCCTGAAGGTAGCAGGCCAGGTAGATAAGGTAGTTAAGAAGGCATACGGAATACTTGCCTTTATTGGCCAAAGCATAGAATACAAGAGCAGGGAGGTTATGCTTGAACTCCATAAAACACTAGTTAGGCCACAGCTAGAGTACTGCATGCAGTCCTGGTCACCACATTACAGGAAAGATGTGATTGTATTACAGAGAGGACAGAGGAGATTTTACGAGGATGTTGCTTAGACTGGAGCATTTTAGCCATGAGGAAATATTGCATAGGCTGAATTTGTTTTCTTTGGAACAGAGGAAGCTGAGGGGAGACCTTATTGAGATGTATATGTTATTTATGAATAAAGAGTCTGACTCGATACTGTGAGCTCAAAGTAAAGTGTGACCTTAGTCTTTTATTGCAGGTCTCCAGAGTGCCTCTCCAGCCTGTGAGGCCTCCTTAAGTACAGCTGCTCCCAAGGGATTGTGGGATCCCTTAGGACTCCAGGGGATGAGCCCTCTTGTGCTTACACAAGGTATTTACAGGTTTACATATATAACAACACTTCCCTCCCCCAAAGCCAATAGTGTAACTATTTACAAGGTGAGTCGATCTGGGGCCTTTCTTTCCCTGGTTGATCGTCTCGGTGCAAATGCTGGTTTTGGTGAGTCGTTTGTTGGGCCCTCACTGGGCTGCTGTGCAACTGGCCTTGCTGGGCTGCCTGGTGTGGTGAGTCCTGCTGAGTTGCTGCGGGTGATGGATTCTGCTTCGTGGTCAACCGCGGTGTCGGTTGCCACTGGTGTGTATGTTGAGGGGTCAAAGAAGGTAGCGTCCAATGTAGGTTGCTCTGGATAGTCCACGAATCTGAGTTTGATTTGGCCCAAGTGTTTCCGGTGAATGCGTCCATTTGAAAGTTTGACCCGAAACACCCGACTCCCCTCTTTGGCTACAACAGTGCCGGAAAGCCACTTGGGACCTTGTCAATAGTTCAACACAAATACAAGATCATTGATTTCAGTTTCGCGTGACACATTTGCGCTATCATGATATGTACTTTGTTGAAACCGCCTGCTCTATATCTGTTCATGTTCAGGGTGGACTAACGACAGCCTTGTCTTGAGTGCCCTTTTCATGAGCAGTTCAGCGGGTGGAATCCCAGTGAGCGAGTGGGGTCTCATGCGGTAGCTAAGCAGGACTCAGGATAGGCAAGTTTGCAGTGACCCTTCGGTTACCTTCTTCAAGCTCTGCTTGATGGTTTGCACTGCTCTCTCTGCCTGACCATTGGATACTGGTTTGAACGGGGCAGTTATAACATGTTTGATCCCATTATGGGTCATGAACTCTTTGACCTCGGCACTGGTGAAATATGGCCCATTGTCGCTCACAAGGACATCAGGCAGGCCGTGCGTGGCAAACATGGCCCGCAGGCTTTCAGTGGTGGCAGCGGATGTGCTTGCCGACATTATCGCACATTCGATCCATTTGGAGTACGCGTCTACAACCACTAGGAACATTTTACCCAAAAACGGGCCTGCATAGTCGATGTGGGCCCTGGACCACGGTTTGGAGGGCCAAGACCATAAACTTAGTGGCTCCTCCCTGGGTGCATTGCTTAACTACGAGCATGTGTTACATTTGTGCACGCAGGATTCTAAGGCCACATCGATACCAGGCCACCCCACGTGGGATCTCGCTATCACTTTCATCATTACAATGCCTGGGTAAGTACTGCGGAGATCACTGATGAAAGTGTCCCTGCTCTTCTTTGGGACCACTACGCAATTATCCCACAGAAGGCAGTCTGCCTGTATAGACATTTCATCTTTGCGCCGCTGGTACGGCTTTATCTCTTCCTGCATTTCCAAAGGGACACTGAAGCACACAATATTTTACTAGGGACAGTAAGGGGTCCTGGCTCATCCAAGTTCTAATCTGTCAGGCTGTGAAGGGTGATTGCTCACTCTCGAATGCTTCCATTACCATGACTAAATCTGCGGGCTGTGCCATCTCCACCCCCGTGGTGGGCAATGGCAGCCTACTGAGAGCATCGACACAGTTTTCTGTGCCTGGCCTGTGGCGGATGGCGTAGTTGTATGCGGACAACGTGTGCGGCCATCTCTGGATGCAGGCCGATGCATTCGTATTTGATATGTCCTTACTGTACAGTATAAATGAACATGAGGCCCATACTTGAGAGAAGGTCACTTTGTGACAAGTAACCTTTATTCCAGCACTGAAGTGATGAAGGTGGGTGGAGCTTCCCATTTTATACCTGAAAGTCCAGCTTAGGAGTGTCTCCCACAAGTTCACCACCGAGTGGTCAATGTTCTCACGGTGTACAACTTAGGTCAGTTTATACATGGATTACAATGACAGTTGAATACTTAACATCACCTCCCCCCCAAAGTTTTATTGGGATCACAGGTTAAGTCTCTCTGGTGGTTTACGCTCCCTTGTAGAGCGCCTGAGTTGGGGCTCCGGTTGTTGGGCGCTGGCCTGAGTGTCTGCTGTTTGCGGTGCCTCAGGCCTGTCACAACTGCCCACAGTGACTGGGCTCTCCTCCACTTGGTTCCAGTGTTCAGTCACCTGTGGTGGAGTGAACTCTACATCGTGTTCTTCCTTTGCTTCTTCTATGGGGTTGCTTAACCTCCTTTTTGTATGATCCATGTGTTTGCGACAGATTTGTCCATTGGTAAGTTTAACTACCAGAATCCTATTCCCCTCTTTGGCAATCACAATGCCTGTGAGCCATTTGGGCCCTGCAGCGTAGTTGAGGACAAAGACAGGGTCATTGATATCAATACATCGCGCCCTCGCATTCCCGTCATGGTAGTCACATTGTAACCGGCGCCTGCTCTCAACAATTTCTTTCATGGTGGGATGTATGAGGGATAACCTGGTTTTGAGCATCCTTTTCAGTAGCAGCTCTGTGGGTGGTCGGGATCTATTGGCCAACAGGAGGCGCGATAAGTGGCTTTGTAGGGAACCCCCTTGGATCCTGAGCATCCCCTGTTTGATTACCTGCACTGCTCGTTCCGCCTGGCCGTTTGAGGCCGGCTTGAATGGTGCCGTTCTGACATGGTTGATATCATTTCCTGCCATGAAGTCCTGGAACTCAATGCTTGTAAAGCATGGGCCATTGTCGCTGACCAAGACGACTGGTAGACCATGGGCGGCGAACATTGCCCGTAGACTTTCTACCGTGGCAGAGGATGTGCTTGAATTGAGAATGTCACACTCGATCCATTTGGAGTAGGCGTCTACTACAACCAAAAACATTTTTCCCATGAAGGGACTTGCGTAGTCCACATGGATGCGTGACCATGGCTTGGCGGGCCAGGACCAGAGGCTAAGGGGGGCTTCCCTGGATGCATTGCCCAGTTGGGCACACGTGTTGCACCTGCGAACACAAAGTTCCAGGTCTGCATCTATCCCTGGCCACAAAACATGTGACCTGGCAATTACCCTCATCATCACAATGCTCGGGTGCTCCTTGTGGAGTTCTCGGATGAACGCCTCTCTGCTCATCTGGGGCATGACTACTCGGTTCCCCCATAGTAGGCAATCGGCCTGAATCGAGAGTTCATCCTTGCGCCTATGAAACAGTTTAAATTCCTCAGGGCATGCCCCGTATGTGGCTGCCCAATCCCCATTCAGGACACATTTCTTGACTAAAGACAGTAGCGGGTCGCTATTTGTGGTCCCTCAGGCGGTGAATGGCATGGCCCGTGGATGGGGCCTTTCCTGGGGATTGTACATTAGGGGGTTGGTGTCACGTATTAGTTCCTAACCACGATCTTATTACATTTCTTCTCTGATCATAGATGTTATAACCATGCATCAATTGTATAGAAACCGTATTAGCATATAATGTTAACAATGAATAGCATGTGCAATGACTAATTGTGGATTACAATATCTGTGTGTTTCCGTAATAGTACCTAGCCAATTAGCTTATGCCATGCTCTTGTTACGTTTGCAGAAGAAGATATCTAAGGATCGGGCGGAGCGCAGGTGGACTGGAGGAGGGCCTGCAGATCTTTTTCAGTTAACCGACCTGGAGGAGCGTGCCTCAGCTCCTGTAGGGGCACATAATCGTTCTGCCACCTGTGGTGGAGCAGATCTCGTTGTTACGCCACGTGAGTACTGTGTAAATCAGTGGTAATTTAAAGTAATTTAATGCCATTTGATTGTAATATATGAATGATGTAATGTTATGTGTCATGTATGTCGACCATGTATACTAACTGTATAGTCACATAAGGTGTGCCACCGGTGGTGCTGCGGTGGGAGACCTGAGGATCACCTGCATAAGTGTACAGGGCCCAGGATTGAAGGCTGCCCACCATGCTTGTGCCTCACTCTGGAGTTACAATAAATGGGACTCAGGTCACAACAAATCAAGTACAATACTAGACCTCGTGGAGTCATTCATAGAAACATAGAAACATAGAAACATAGAAAATAGGTGCAGGAGCAGGCCATTCAGCCCTTCTAGCCTGCACCGCCATTCAATGAGTTCATGGCTGAACATGAAACTTCAGTACCCCCTTCCTGCTTTCTCGCCATAACCCTTGATCCCCCGAGTAGTAAGGACTTCATCTAACTCCCTTTTGAATATATTTAGTGAATTGGCCTCAACTACTTTCTGTGGTAGAGAATTCCACAGGTTCACCACTCTCTGGGTGAAGAAGTTTCTCCTCATCTCGGTCCTAAATGGCTTACCCCTTATCCTCAGACTGTGACCCCTGGTTCTGGACTTCCCCAACATTGGGAACATTCTTTCTGCATCTAACCTGTCTAAACCCGTCAGAATTTTAAACGTTTCTATGAGGTCCCCTCTCATTCTTCTGAACTCCAGTGAATACAAGCCCAATTGATCCAATCTTTCTTGATAGGTCAGTCCCGCCATCCCGGGAATCAGTCTGGTGAACCTTCGCTGCACTCCCTCAATAGCAAGAATGTCCTTCCTCAAGTTAGGAGACCAAAACTGTACACAATACTCCAGGTGTGGCCTCACCAAGGCCCTGTACAACTGTAGCAACACCTCCCTGCCCCTGTATTCAAATCCCCTCGCTATGAAGGCCAACATGCCATTTGCTTTCTTAACCGCCTGCTGTACCTGCATGCCAACCTTCAATGACTGATGTACCATGACACCCAGGTCTCGTTGCACCTTCCCTTTTCCTAATCTGTCACCATTCAGATAATAGTCTGTCTCTCTGTTTTTACCACCAAAGTGGATAACCTCACATTTATCCACATTATACTTCATCTGCCATGCATTTGCCCACTCACCTAACCTATCCAAGTCACTCTGCAGCCTAATAGCATCCTCCTCGCAGCTCACACTGCCACCCAACTTAGTATCATCCGCAAATTTGGAGATACTGCATTTAATCCCCTCGTCTAAATCATTAATGTACAATGTAAACAGCTGGGGCCCCAGCACAGAACCTTGCGGCACTCCACTAGTCACTGCCTGCCATTCTGAAAAGTACCCGTTTACTCCTACTCTTTGCTTCCTGTCTGACAACCAGTTCTCAATCCACGTCAGCACACTACCCCCAATCCCATGTGCTTTAACTTTGCACATTAATCTCTTGTGTGGGACCTTGTCGAAAGCCTTCTGAAAGTCGAAATATACCACATCAACTGGTTCTCCTTTGTCCACTTTACTGGAAACATCCTCAAAAAATTCCAGAAGATTTGTCAAGCATGATTTCCCTTTCACAAATCCATGCTGACTTGGACCTATCATGTCACCATTTTCCAGATGCACTGCTATGACATCCTTAATAATTGATTCCATCATTTTACCCACTACTGAGGTCAGGCTGACCGGTCTATAATTCCCTGTTTTCTCTCTCCCTCCTTTTTTAAAAAGTGGGGTTACATTGGCTACCCTCCACTCCATAGGAACTGATCCAGAGTCAATGGAATGTTGGAAAATGACTGTCAATGCATCCGCTATTTCCAAGGCCACCTCCTTAAGTACTCTAGGATGCAGTCCATCAGGCCCTGGGGATTTATCGGCCTTCAATCCCATCAATTTCCCCAACACAATTTCCCGACTAATAAAGATTTCCCTCAGTTCCTCTTCCTTACTAGACCCTCTGACCCCTTTTATATCCGGAAGGTTGTTTGTATCCTCCTTAGTGAATACCGAACCAAAGTACTTGTTCAATTGATCCGCCATTTCTTTGTTCCCCGTTATGACTTCCCCTGATTCTGACTGCAGGGGACCTACGTTTGTCTTCACCAACCTTTTTCTCTTTACATACCTATAGAAACTTTTGCAATCCGCCTTAATGTTCCCTGCAAGCTTCTTCTCGTACTCCATTTTCCCTGTCCTAATCAAACCCTTTGTCCTCCTCTGCTGAGTTCTAAATTTCTCCCAGTCCCCAGGTTCGCTGCTATTTCTGGCCAATTTGTATGCCACTTCCTTGGCTTTAATACTATCCCTGATTTCCCTAGATAGCCACGGTTGAGCCACCTTCCCCTTTTTATTTTTACGCCAGACAGGAATGTACAATTGTTGTACTTCATCCATGCGGTCTCTAAATGTCTGCCATTGCCCATCCACAGTCAACCCCCTAAGTATCATTCGCCAATCTATCCTAGCCAATTCACGCCTCATACCTTCAAAGTTACCCTTCTTTAAGTTCTGGACCATGGTCTCTGAAATTACTGTTTCATTCTCCATCCTAATGCAGAATTCCACCATATTATGGTCACTCTTCCCCAAGGGGCCTCGCACAATGAGATTGCTAATTAATCCTCTCTCATTACACAACACCCAGTCTAAGATGGCCTCCCCCCTAGTTGGTTCCTCAACATATTGGTCTAGAAAACCATCCCTTATGCACTCCAGGAAATCCTCCTCCACCGTATTGCTTCCAGTTTGGCTAGCCCAATCTATGTGCATATTAAAGTCACCCATTATAACTGCTACACCTTTATTGCATGCACCCCTAATTTCCTGTTTGATGCCCTCCCCAACATCCCTATTACTGTTTGGAGGTCTGTACACAACTCCTACTAACGTTTTTTGCCCTTTGGTGTTCTGCAGCTCGACCCATATAGATTCCACATCATCCAAGCTAATGTCTTTCCTAACTATTGCATTAATCTCCTCTTTAACCAGCAATGCTACCCCACCTCCTTTTCCTTTTATTCTATCCTTCCTGAATGTTGAATACCCCTGAATGTTGAGTTCCCAGCCCTGATCATCCTGGAGCCACGTCTCCGTAATCCCAATCACATCATATTTGTTAACATCTATTTGCACAATTAATTCATCCACCTTATTGCGGATACTCCTTGCATTAAGACACAAAGCATTCAGGCTTGTTTTATTAACACCCTTTGTCCTTTTAGAATTTTGCTGTACAGTGGCCCTTTTTGTTCTTTGCCTTGGGTTTCTCTGCCCTACACTTTTCCTCATCTCCTTTCTGTCTTTTGCTTTTGGCTCCTTTTTGTTTCCCTCTGTCTCCCTGCATTGGTTCCCATCCCCCTGCCATATTAGTTTAAATCCTCCCCAACAGCACTAGCAAACACTCCCCCTAGGACATTGGTTCCAGTCCTCCCCAGGTGCAGACCGTCCGGTTTGTACTGGTCCCACCTCCCCCAGAACCGGTCCCAATGCCCCAGGAATTTGAATCCCTCCCTGCTGCACCACTGCTCAAGCCACGTATTCATCTGCACTATCCTGCGATTCCTACTCTGACTATCACGTGGCACTGGTAGCAATCCCGAGATTACTACTTTTGAGGTCCTACTTTTTAATTTAGCTCCTAGCTCCTTAAATTCGTTTCGTAGGACCTCATCCCTTTTTTTGCCTATGTCGTTGGTACCAAGAGTATTAAAGACATTACAACTGGCGAAGAGATTACGAACTTTCACGCAAAAATGACTAACGTTGGTGCATTAGAAAAGTTCTCAGAGGGTGAAGATTGGGAAGCCTTTATGGAGGGGCTCAACCAATATTTCGTAGCAAACAACCTGGTAGGCGATGATCTGGCCACGCTGGCAGATAAGCGCAGAGCTATCCTGTTGACCAGTTGTGGGCCCGCAGTCTATGGCCTCTTCAGGGATTTGCTTGCACCAGATGAAACGCTCACTCGCTCAGACCGCTTCCCAGGGAGCAGCAGCGACACTGTGCAAACGAAAAGGGTAGGGAGGTCACAGGCATATCAGTTGTCTTTGGGCCTGCCCAACACTAGGCGTAACGGCAAGAGCCCTGAGCTCCGGCAACTCGAGCAAAATTAGCTCATCTCGCCCACAGACCCACTAGCATGGGGCTCTGCGCCGCTACCAGACAACCCGGATCTCATCCAGCCGTGCTGGAACTAGACTGTCCTTGTGTACCTGTACTGATATACCTGTACTGATGACGTAAATGTACCACACAAAAAGAAACCCAGCTGTAATCCACTCAATAAATATACCAAGATGTAAATGTAAAACCCATGTGATGAACTTGAGTGCAACTTGCATGTAATGGGCCATTAGCATGATCTCTGTGTGGGGAGGAGAATGGAATAGTCATGGACTCATAACCAGAAACCACTGGGACCTCCACTGGCAACAAATCTCACTACCAACCCACCCAAGCTAGAAGTGACCCTCCAATGATCAACCAGGAAGAGCAAAGCCCAGGTCACCGTCAATGTACGCGACAATGTGCATTAAAGTCTTGGGGGGAAGTGATGTCATGCATGTAGACCATGTATACTAACTGTATAGTCACATAAGGTGTGCCACCGGAGGGCGCTGCGGTGGGAGATCTGAGGGTCATCTGCATAGGTGTGCAGGGCCCAGTACAGAAGGCTGCCCACCATGCTTGTGTCTCACTCTAGAGTTACAATAAATGGGACTCAGGTCACAACAGCTCAAGTACAGTACTATACCTCGTGGAGTCATTCATAAGAGTATTAAAGACAGAACATTATGCATGCATGCAGCTTATGTACTCTTCTGTACTCTCATGTTAATTATATGTAACGTCTCTCGTTCACATTTATTGCAGTAGTGTTGCTCCTCGTACATATGCCTGCACAGTGTAAGCATTCTCATGCCTCCCCTTCTCTTCTACTAACCTCAATTATGTTTTCCATCTCCCAGGTGCAACATCGGAACCTGGAGGCCGCTCGAGCATCATCCCACTTGCTACAGGTCGTGCTGACCGCGGGGGAAGATACAACTGAGGAGGATTATGAGTCTCAACTGTGCTGCTCCACGCCAGTTGAGGCATCAACTGAAGGGTCTGCAGTACCTGCGGCCACGTCATCTTCAACGGATGAAGTAGCGGGGCCAAGTAGTTGCAGCAGAGCATTCCGGCTGGTCCAGTGCCGAAACCGACCCCACGGAGGTTGGGGCAGCGAGGTAGGCATGCGCAGCGACAGGCAGATGTAAACCAGGACATGGTGTCTCTGTGAAGGGTGAGTGTCGACATTGGTCGAGAGCTCCTCCAAGCGATTGGTGGGTTGACCGGCAACATTGCCACACTATCTGCGCGAATTGGGGGTAATATATTAGCATAGATAGAGGATTGGCTAACTAATAGAGAACAGAGCATCGAGATAAATGGTTCATTTTCTGGTTGGCAACCAGTAACTAGTGGGGTGTCGCAGGGAACAGTGCTGGGACCCCAACTATTTACAATCTATATTAACAACTTGGAAGAAGAGACTGAGTGTAACGTAGCCAAATTTTCTGACGATACAAAGATGGGAGGAAAAGCAATGTGTGAGGAGGACACAAAAAATCTGCAAAAGGACCTAGACAGGCTAAGTGAGTGCGCAAAAATTTGGCAGATGGAGTGTAATGTTGGAAAGTGTGAGGTCATGCACTTTGGCAGAAAAAATCAAAGAGCAAGTTATTATTTAAATGGAGAAAGATTGCAAAATACCGCAGTACAGCGGGACTGGGGGTACTTGTGCATGAAACACAAAAGGATAGTATGCAGGTACAGCAAGTGATCAGGAAGGCCAATGGTATCTTGGCCTTTATTGCAAAGGAATGGAGTATAAAAGCAGGGAAGTCTTGCTACAGCTATATAAGGTATTGGTGAGGCCACACCTGGAATACTGCATGCAGTTTTGGTTTCCATATTTACGAAAGGATATACTTGCTTTGGAGGCAGTTCAGAGAAGGTTCACTAGGTTGATTCCGGGGATGAGGGGGTTGACTTATGAGGAAAGGTTGAGTAGGTTGGGCCTCTACTCATTGGAATTCAGAAGAATGAGAGGTGATCTTATCGAAACATATAAGATTATGAGGGGGCTTGACAAGGTGGATGCAGAGAGGATGTTTCCACTGATGGAGACTAGAACTAGAGGGCATGATCTGAGAATAAGGGGCCGCCTATTTAAAATGGAGATGAGGAGAAATTTCTTCTCTCAGAGGGTTGTAAATCTATGGAATTCATTGCCTCAGAGAGCTGTGGAAGCCGGGACATTGAATAAATTGAAGACAGAAATAGATAGTTTCTTAAACGATAAGGGGATAAGGGGTTATGGGGAGCAGGCGGGGAAGTAGAGCTGAGTCCATGATCAGATCAGCCATGATGTTATTGAATGGTGGAGCAGGCTCGAAGGGCCGTATGGCCTACTCCTGTTCCTATTTCTTATGTTCTTATCAATCTTGGAGAACATGGGGCTGATGGTTGCAGCAATGCGGCGAACGGCCGACTCTGTCGATGCCATGTTGTCGGCGATGGTTTCGGGATACGGCACTGCACCCCAAGGTGCCGTACCACCAATGTCGACAGATGCGAGTCAGGAGGAAGCAGTCTTTGGAAACGTCTTCTCCTGGGGCCCAAGAATTGAATCTGCCAATGTCAGCCCAACCACAGCAGCAGCGCTCGAGGTGCCCTGCAGCAAGACGACTTGGCATTAGTGAGGATAGAAGGGGAAGCGTAAGTGGGAAAGGGGGGGTGGTTACGATGACAGGGGGTAGAGGGAAGGGAAGAGGTAGAGCGAAGAGGTAGGGGGATATTCAATTGGTTGAGATGGGGAGTCTTATTCTTGTTACTGTTTTTATTGTTTTTATTGTTATTAAAATTGTTGACTGTTGGGGGCTGGTTGTTGCTATTGTTATTATTGTTATTGTTATTAAACATTTGTTGAATGTTGGGGGTGTAGGAGGGGTTTTTGTATTGTTATATTTTAATATTTTTATTGTTATTGAAATTTATTGTTGTGTGACTTTTGGGGGTGGGGGAGGAGAGATGGGTGTTATATAGTTTGCTTAATTTTTTTACCTCAGTTGTTAAATTATTAAAGATTTTTATTTAGCTTTACAATTATTCTGCAGTGTCTTCTCATAACATAAGGTTAAACATCAATACAAGGGTTGCAAACAATGGCCTGGCCAGGCCAGGCCAGGCAATGATGAAACGTAACATAGAAAATAGGTGCAGGAGTAGGCCATTCGAGCCTGCACCACCATTCAATATGATCATGGCTGATCATTTTTGCAACTTTAGTACCCATTCCTGCTTTCTCTCCATACCACTTGATCCCTTTAGCCATAAGGGCCACATCCAACTCCCTTTTGAATATATCTAATGAACTGGCCTCACAACTTTCTGTGGTAGATAATTCCACAGGTTCACAATTCTCTGAGTGCAGAAGTTTCTCCTCATCTCGGTCCTAAATAGCTTACCCCTTATCCTTAGACTGTGACCCCTGGTTCTGGACTTCCCCCAACATCAGGAACATTCTTCCTGCATCTAACCTGTCCAATCTCGTCAGAATTTTATATGTTTCTATGAGATCCTCTCTCATTCTTCTAAATTCCAGTGAATATAAGCCTAGTCGATCCAGTCTTTTTTCATATGTCAGTCCTGCCATCCCGGGAATCAGTCTGGTGAACCTTCGCTGCACTCCCTCAATAGCAAGAACGTCCTTTCTCAGATTAGGAGACCAAAACTGAACACAGTATTCAAGGACACTAAACTGGGTGGCAGTGTGAGCTGTGAGGAGGATGCTAAGAGGCCCTGTACAACTGCAGTAAGACTTCCCTGCTCCTATACTCAAATCCTCTCGCTATGAAGACCAACATCCATTTGCCTTCTTCACCACCTGCTGTACCTGCATGCCAACTTTCAATGACTGATGTACCATGACACCCAGGTCTCGTTGCACTACCCCTTTTCCTAATCTGTCACCATTCAAATAATATTCTGCCTTCGTGTTTTTGCCACCAAAGTGGATAACCTCACAGTTATCTACATTATAATGTATCTGCCATGCATTTGCCCACTCACCTAACGTGTCCAAGTCACTCTGCAGCCTCTTAGCATCCTCCTCACAGCTCACACTGCCACCCAGTTTAGTGTCATCTGCAAACTTGGAGATATTATATTTAATTCCTTCGTCTAAATCATTAATGTATATTGTAAATAGCTGGGGTCCCAGCACTGAACCTTGCGGTACCCCACTAGTCACTGCCTGCCATTCTGAAAAGGATTCGTTCATTCCTACACTTTGCTTCCTGTCTGCCAACCAGTTCTCCATCCACGTCAATACATTACCTCCAATGCCATGTGCTTTAATTTTGCACACTAATCTCTTGTGTGGGACCTTGTCAAAAGCCTTTTGCAAGTCCAAATACACCACATCCACTGGTTCTCTCTTGTTCACTCTAGTAGTTACATCCTCAAAAAATTCCAGAAGATTTGTTAAGCATGATTTCCCTTTCATAAATCCATGCTGACTTGGACTGATCCTCTCACTGCTTTCCAAATGCGCTGCTATTACATCTTTAATAATTGATTCCAACACTTGCCCCACTATCGATGTCAGGCTAACTGATCTATAATTCCGTGTTTTCTCTCTCCCTCCTTTTTTAAAAAGTGGGGTTACATTAGCTACTCTCCAATCCATAGGAACTGATCCAGAGTCTATAGAATGTTGGAAAATGACCACCAATGCATCCACTATTTCTAGGGCCACTTCCTTTTTTACTCTGGGATGCAGACTATCAGGCCCTGGGAATTTATCGGCCTTCAGTCCCATCAATTTCCTGAACACAATTTCCTGACTAATAAGGATTTCTTTCAGTTCCTCCTTCTTGCTAGTCCCTCGGTCCCCTAGTATTTCCGGAAGGTTATTTGTGTCTTCCTTAGTGAAGACAGAACCAAAATATTTGTTCAATTGGTCTGCCATTTCTTTGTTCCCCATTATAAATTCACCTGATTATGACTGCAAGGGACCTACATTTGTCTTCACTAATCTTTTTCTCTTCACATATCTATAGGAGCTTTTGCAATCAGTTTTTATGTTCCCTGCAAGCTTCCTCTCATACTCTATTTCCCCCCTCCTAATTAAACCCTTAGTCCTCCTCTGCTGAATTCTAAATTTCTCCAAGTCCTCAGGTTTGCTGCTTTTTCTGTCCAATTTATATGCCTCTTCCTTGGATTTAACACTATCCCTAATTTTCCTTGTTAGCCACGGTTGAGCCACCTTCCCGGTTTTATTTTTAGTCCAGACAGGGATGTACAATTGTTGAAGTTCATTCATGTGATCTTTAAATGTCTGCCATTGCCTATCCACCGTCAACCCTTTAAGTATCATTCGCCAGTCTATCCTAGCCACTCACGTCTCATACCATCGAAGTTACAATTCTTTAAATTCAGGACTCTAGTCTCTGAATTAACTTTGTCACTCTCCATCTTAATGAAGAATTCTACTATATTATGGTCACTCTTCCCCAAGGGGCCTAGCACAACAAGATTGCTAATTAATTCTCTCTCGTTACACAACACCCAGTCTAGGATGGCCAGTTCTCTCGTTGGTTCCTCGACGTGTTGGTCTAGAAAACCATCCCTTATAGACTCCATAACGCAACCATCCCTTATACACTCCATATATAACATAGCACAACTATAACTGTCGCCAACGTAACTTCACGCAAAGCGTTCATTTATGAGCTGCTGACGCAACTATAACTGTCACCAACGTAAGTTTACGCAAAGCATTCATTTATGAGCTGCTGACGCAACAGTCTTGCAGCTGCGAAACTACCATGATTATTTGCATGTGGTTGACAACGAACTACACATTCAGGGAGTGAAATCCCTTTCGATTACGGTCAACCTCGACATTCTGTAAAGGTGCTCGCAGGGCAATGTGCATACAGTCTATTCCTCCTTGCACCTTGGGGATGTTTGCTATTCTCGAGAACCCCAAAACCCTCTCACTCTCTGCCTCCCTGGTCATAGGGAAGTTTATAAAGTCCATCCTGCGTGCGTAAAGTGCTTCAGTCACCTGTCAAATGCAGCAATGTGTGGTGTGCTGAGAGATGCAGAACATGTCACCAGCTGAAGCCTGAAAGGAGCACGATGCATAGAAGGAAAGTGCCACAGTAACCTTAACCTCAACCGGCAGTGCGGTCCTGATGGTGCTGGTAGGCTGCAGAACTCCCTTAATTAGCTGACATATCTCATTCATGACCTTCTTTCGGAAGCGCAGCCTTCTAACACACGTGTTATCAGACAAGTCCAAGTATGATCGCTTATTCCTGTAAATGGGTTGGGTGTAACGTCTCCTCCTCAGCAGTCTGCCACCTCTTTGATTGGGCACATAATGCTCTTCAGTGAACCTTCTCCCATCTCTATTCTGCAGCATGTGAGTAGTCATCAATACTGGTTGAGAAATTACAAGCCCCATCACTATAGATCACTATAAATGCTCTATTCTGTCTTCAAAATTCTTAAATTTTCCTCAACAAACACAATATAAACTTGAAATTGACCACAATGTGATTAGAGGATTGGAAAGATTGTAAAATGTACTTAAACTCACTCACGAATTACTTCAATGCTCCCATCAACTTGAAGCAGCCTTTTATTAAACTTCCTCAGATTTACAAAATGGCGTCCATACTGCCGGCTTAAGATCAGGTGAGTGCAGCTTTTCTTGAGCATCTTTTTGGGTGGGCGATCATTTAGGCACTATATGGGCGAAATGCCGAAAGTAGTGCTTGGCGATAATCTGGTCGATATTTGGGCGTTAGTTTCCATTATAAACCGTATTCTGGGCATTGCACAAGTGATGACGTCAGATTTAAAAAAAAAAAATGGGCAGGCAGTTTAGCTCATTCCTGTGTGCTGAAAGTTTCGCCGGCGATAAATGGGCAATAATCGGGCTGTAGTTTCCATTTATCATCAAATAGGGGCGGTAAACTGAATCTCGACGATTATATGGGTGGATATATACCGAAAGTCTAGCAAGTTTCTCACTCTTATTAGCCCCTTGGTTCCCTACTATTTTTGGTATGGTTTTTGTGTCTTCTACTGTGAAGAAAGATACAAAATATTTGTTTAAAATCAGTGCTGTTTCCTTATTTCCCATTATAATTTCACCTGTCTCAGCCTCTAAAGAACCAATGCTTATTTTTGCTACTCTCTTCCTTTTTACATACTTGTAGAGGCTCTTACAATCTGTTTTTAAATTTCTTGCTAGTTTACTCGTATTCTATTTTCTCCCTTTTTATCAATTTTTTGGTCATCCTTTGCTGGTTTCTAAAGCTCTCCCAATTCTCAGGCTTACTACAATTCTTTGCAACATTATAAGCATCTTCTTTTAATCTAATGCTGTTCAGTATTGAATAACTCCACGAGGCTAAGTACGGTGAGCTAGTTCAGGCATGACCTTACTCCAGTTTATTTATTCTCAAAGTGTGGATTCAACATGGCTGCCAACATTATATACACAGCTTGCACATGTCTGCCAGTGACCATTAGGACTCCGATAGTCACGCTCTCTGGTGGCAGGTAAAACCCAGTTAACATACATAACATCATTCCCCCCCAAAGTCCTTAGTACAGGTTGTATTTACAAGTTAAGATGGTCCGGGGCCTTCCGCTCCCTGGTTGAACTTCTCAGTTCGAACCCATCTTGGGTGAGTTAGTAGGACCACTGCTCCATTGCGGAGCAGTCGGTCTGACAGGACTGTTGGGGATGGTATGTTCGTCTTCGTGGATGACACAAGGGTCAACTGATGGCTGGATGTGTGTTGGTTGGTTGATGATGATGTCATCTTCAATTTGTTCTGGGTTGTCTGTGAATCGCAGTTTGGTTTGGTTGATGCGCCTCTTGCACGTTTGACTACAAACACCCTGTTCCCCTCCTTGGCCAAAACTGTGCCAGCAACCCACTTTGGACCATGACCATAATTCAGGACAAACACAGGGTCATGAATAGCAATGTCACGTGATACGGCCGCGCGATTGTGGTACCATTGCTACTGTTGCCTTCTGGTTTCGACGTGATCATTGAGATCCAGGTGTACAAGGGAGAGCCTGGTTTTGAGGCCTCTCTTCATTAACAGCTTGGCAGGAGGGACCCCGGTGAGCGAGTGGGGTCTCGTCCGGTAACAGAGCAGAATGCAGGACAAACGGGTCTGTAAGGAGCCGTGAGTCACGCATTTTAGGCTCTGCTTAATGGTTTGGACAGCCCACTCCGCTTGACCGTTAGACACGGGTTTGAAAGACCTGACATGCTTGATGCCATTACAGGTCATAAATTCGTGGAACTCCGAACTGGTGAAACACGGTCCGTTGTCGCTGACAAGGACGTCGGGCAGGCCATGGGTGCCGAACATGGCCCGGAGGCTTTCAATAGTGGCTGTGGGTGTGCTGGATGACATGATTACGCATTCAATACATTTGAGTAAGCGTCCACTACCACTAAAAACATTTTGCTGAGAAAGGGGCCGGCAAAGTCTATGTGGATCCTTGACCACGGTTTGGATGGCCATGATCACAGACTCAACGAAGCCTCCACAGGTGCATTACTCAGTTGCATGCAAATGTTGCACTGATGCATGCATGACTCCAAGTCCGAGTCAATGCCAGGCCACCAAACATGAGACCTGGCAATGGCCTTCATCATGACAATGCCTGGGTGGGTACTATGTAAATCTCCCACAAAAGTTTCCCTGCCTTTTTTTGGCATAACAACATGATTACCCCATAACAGACAATCAAACTGAATAGACAATTCATCTTTGCGGTGGCTATAAGGTTTAATTTCATCCTGCATTTCCCTGGGAATGGCAGACCAATTTCCATTTAGGACACATCTTTTTATGCTTGACAGTACAGGATCCTGGCTGGTCCAGGTCCTAATTTGGCAAGCCATGACGGGTGACCCCTCGCTCTCGAAGGCGTCCATGACCAGCAGCAAGTCTGCGGGCTGCAGCATTTCCATCCTGGTTGTGGGCAATGGTAGCCGGCTAAGCGCATCAGTACAGTTTTCAGTGCCTGGTCTGTGGCGGATGACATAATCATAAGTGAATAATGTCAGTGCCCATCTTTCGATGCGGGATGAGGCATTGGTGTTTATACCTTTGCTCTCAGAAAACAATGAAATGAGCGACTTGTGGTCTGTTTCAAACTCAAACTGAAGCCCAAATAGGTATTGGTGCATTTTCCTAACCCCATATACACATGCTAAAGCCTCTTTCTCCACCATACTTTGGCTCTTTCAGCCTTAGACAGATTTCTGGATGTGTATAAAACTGGTTGGAGTTTGCCTGATACATTGGCTTGCTGGAGCACACAACCAACCCCATATGATGAAGCGTCGCAGGCCAGCACTAACCGCTTACATGGGTCATAGTGTACTAGTAATTTATTGGAACATAGCAAGTTCCTGGCCTTCTCAAAGGCTCTGTCTTGAGATTTGCCCCAAACCTAGTCATTGCCCTTTCTCAGCAACATGTGCAAGTGCTCTAGAAATGTGCTCAAACTAGATAAAAAGTGACCAAAATAGTTGAGAAGACCCAGGAACGAATGCAGCTCTGTCACACTCTGGGGTCTGGCTGCATTCTTGATAACCTCTGTCTTCGAGTCCGGAGGCCTGATGCCATCTGCTGCAATTTTTCTCCCCAGGAATTTGACTTCTGGTGCCATGAAAATGCACTTGGAGCGTTTTAGCCTGAGTCCCACTCTGTCCAGACGACATAGAACCTCTTCCAGGTTGTGCAGGTGTTCGGTGGCGTTGCGATCGGTGATCAGGATGTCATCTTGGAACAAGACGGTTCTCGGGACGGACTTTAGCAAACTCTTCATGTTTCTCTGAAATATGGCTGCCGCTGAGCGAATTCCGAAAGGGCACCTGTGGTATATAAACAGTCCTTTGTGCGTGTTGATGCATGTCAGTTTTTTCAACGATTCGACCAGCTCCTGTGTCATGTAAGCGGAGGTCAGGTCCAATTTGGTGAATGACTTCCCCACCCACTAGCATTGCAAACAGGTCATCAGCCTTGGGTAATGGGTACTGCTCCTGTATCGAGACTCGATTGATCGTTACTTTGTAGTCGCCGCAGATCCTGACCGTGCCATCACTTTTCAACACCGGGACTATTGGACTGGCCCATTCGCTGAACTCGACTGGTGATATGATTCCTTCCCTTTGAAGTCTGTCCAGCTTGACTTTCTCCCTCATCATGTACGGAACCGCCCAAGTCTTGTGATGGACGGGTCTTGCATCCGGGTCGAGCTGGATCTGCACCTTGGCTCCCGTGAAGTTGTCGATGCCTGGTTCGAACAATGAGGGAAAATTGCTCAGCACTTGAGCACACGAAGCGTCATCCACTGATAATAAGGCTTTAATATCGTTCCAGTTCCATGTAATTTTCTCAAGCCAACCCTTGCCGAACAGCATTGGGCCACTGCCTGGAATGATCCACAATGAAAAATCATGCACAGCTCCATCATACGATACCTTTGCTGCCGCACTGCCAATGACTGGTATGAGCTCTTTGGTGTAGGTATGCAGCTTCGCATTGATTGGGCTCAGTTTGGGTCTTTTTGCTTAGTGTCCCATGGTCACTTGAGCATGGTCCAGAGACAATGGTCCAGAACTTAAAGAAGGGTAACTTTGTAGGTATGAGGCGTGAATTGGTGAGGATAGATTGGCGAATGATACTTAAGGGGTTAACAGTGGATGGGCAATGGCAGACATTTAGAGACCGCATGGATGAACAACAACAATTGTACATCCCTGTCTGGTGTAAAAATAAAAAAGGGAAGGCGGCTCAACCGTGGCTATCAATGGAAGTCAGGGATAGTAGTAAAGCCAAGGAAGTGGCATACAAATTGGCCAGAAATAGCAGCGAACCCGGGGACTGGGAGAAATTTAGAACTCAGCAGAGGAGGACAAAGGATTTGATTAGGGCAGGAATAGAGTACGAGAGGAAGCTTGCAGGGAACATTAAAATGGACTGCAAAAGCTTCTATAGATATGTAAAGAGAAAAAGGTTAGTAAAGACAAACATAGGTCCCCTGCAGTCAGAATCAGGGGAAGTCATAACTGGGAACAAAGAAATGGCTGACCAATTGAACAAGTACTTTGGTTCGGTATTCACTAAGGAGGACACAAACAACGTTCCGGATATAAAAGGGGTCAGAGAGTCTAGTAAGAAGGATAAACTGAGGGAAATCCTTATTAGTCGGGAAATTGTGTTGGGGAAATTGATGGGATTGAAGGCCGATAAATCCCCAGGGCCTGATGGTATGCATCCCAGAGTACTTAAGGAGGTGGCCTTGGAAATAGCGGATGCATTGACAGTCATTTTTCAACATTCCATAGACTCTGGATCAGTTCCTATGGAGTGGAGGGTAGCCAATGTAACCCCACTTTTTAAAAAAGGAGGGAGAGAGAAAACAGGGAATTATAGACCGGTCAGCCTGACATCGGTAGTGGGTAAAATGATGGAATCAATTATTAAGGATGTCATAGCAGCGCATTTGGAAAGACGTGACATTATAGGTCCAAGTCAGCATGGATTTGTGAAAGGGAAATCATGCTTGACAAATCTTCTGGAATTTTTTGAGGATGTTTCCAGTAGAGTGGACAAGGGGGAACCAGTTGATGTGGTGTATTTGGACTTACAGAAGGCTTTCGACAAGGTCCCACACAAGAGATTAATGTGCAAAGTTAAAGCACATGGGATTGGAGGTAGTGTGCTGACATGGATTGAGAACTGGTTGGCAGACAGGAAGCAAAGAGCAGGAGTAAATGTGTACTTTTCAGAATGGCAGGCAGTGACTAGTGGGGTACCGCAAGATTCTGTGCTGGGGCCCCAGCTGTTTACATTGTACATTAATGATTTAGACGAAGGGATTAAATGTAATATCTCCAAATTTGCGGATGACACTAAGTTGGGTGGCAGTGTGAGCTGCGAGGAGGATGCTATGAGGCTGCAGACTGACTTGGATAGATTAGGTGAGAGGGAAAATGCATAGCAGATGAAGTATAATGTGGATAAATGTGAGGTTATCCACTTTGGTGGTAAAAACAGAGAGACAGACTATTATCTGAATTGTGACAGATTAGGAAAAGGGGAGGTGCAACGAGACCTGGGTGTCATGGTCCATCAGTCATTGAAGGTTGGCATGCAGGTACAGCAGGCGGATAAGAAAGCAAATGGCATGTTGGCCTTCATAGCGAGGAGATTTGAGTACAGGGGCAGGGCGGTGTTACTACAGTTGTACAGTGCCTTAGTGAGGCCACACCTGGAGTATTGTGTACAGTTTTGGTCTCCTAACTTGAGGAAGGACATTCTTGCTATTGAGGGAGTGCAGCGAAGGTTCATCAGACTGATTCCCGGGATGGCGGGACTGACATATCAAGAAAGATTGGATCAACTGGGCTTGTATTCACTGGAGTTCAGAAGAATGAGAGGGGATCTCATAGAAATGTTTAAAATTCTGACGGGGTTAGACAGGTTAGATGCAGAAAGAATGTTCCCAATGTTGGGGAAGTCCAGAACCAGGGTTCACAGTCTAAGGATAAGGGGTAAGCCATTTAGGACCGAGATGAGGAGAAACTTCTTCACCCAGAGAGTGGTGAACCTGTGGAATTCTCTACCACAGAAAGTTGTTGAGGCCAATTCACTAAATATATTCAAAAAGGAGTTAGATGTAGTCCTTACTACTCGGGGGATCAAGGGGTATGGCAAGAAAACAGGAATGGGGTACTGAAGTTGCATGTTCAGCCATGAACTCATTGAATGGCGGTGCAGGCTCGAAGGGCCGAATGGCCTACTCCTGCACCTATTTTCTATGTTTCTATATTTCTATGTCCCACAGCCTTTCGAAAGCCCTCTGGCTCATTATTGACTGACTCGTACCTGTGTCCAATTCCATGGATACTGGAACCCCATTTAATTTAACTTCCAGCATTATCGGAGGGCTTTTGATAAAAGAATGTACCCCATACATTTCTTCATCCTGTACCTCAGGTTGAGTTGACTGTGCCGCTTGATCCACACTGGATCAATCATCCTCAGCCATGTGGTGTGTTGCAGCACGCTTGCTCGGTTGCGGACACATTTGCTGAAGGTACCCCATTGTTGCACAGTCTTTGCACACATATTGGTGAGTCGACATTGATGGGCCCGATGATAGCCCTCGCAATGCCAACAAGGCGAGATTTGATTCACCCCAGATGGCGGACTTTGAGCAGTTACAGGTCATATGAACATGGATGAGTAGGCCCTGCCATGTGGAGCTCTGCCCGGCGACGATATTATTTTATGCACAGTACTTGCCGGTGAGTTTCGATGCTGGGAAGATATTTGTTTTGAGTTTACATCCATGGACATGCATGCCTGGGCGATCGTGATGGCCCTGCTTAGGTCGAGAGATTCAGCAGCCAGCAGCTTTCGAAGGATGACCTCGTGGCCAATGCCAAGCACGACAAAGTCCCGCAGCATTTCCTCCAACGCAGCTCCGAGGTTGCATGGCCCAGCGAGACATCTCAGGTTGGCGACAAATTCTGCCACGTCCTGGCCCTCTGAGCGATTGTGTGTATAGAAACAATACCTCGCTGTGATGATGCTTTCCTTCGGTTTAAAGTGGTTCCCAACCAGCGTACACAATTCATTGTAAGTCTTATCCATTGAGTCAGTGAGAGTAGATTATTGATAACGCCAAAAGTTTTTGACCCACAAGCAATGAGGAGAACCGCCCTGCGCTTAATTGCGTTATCGGTTCCTTCCAATCCGTTGGCTACTATTACGTATGACGAAAGAGTCTGACTGGATACTGTGAGCTCAAAGTAAAGTGTGACCTTAGTCTTTTATTGCAGGTCTCCAGAGTGTCTCTCCAGCCTGTGAGGCCTCCTTAAGTACCTGTGCTCCCAAGGGATTGTGGGATCCCTTGGGACTCCAGGGGATAAGCCCTCTGGTGGTACAAGTTTACATATATAACAACACTCCCCCGCAAAGTCAATAGTGTAACCATTTACAAGGTGAATCGACCTGGGGCCTTTCTTTCCCTGGTTGATCATCTCGGTGCAAATGCTGGTTTTGGTGACTCATTTGTTGGGCCGTCGCTAGGCTGCTGAGCAGCTGGCCTTGCTGGGCTGCCTGGTGTGGTGCTGCAGGTGATGGGTTCTGCTTCATGGCCAACCACGGTGTCGGTTGCCACTGGTGTGTATGTTGGGGGGATCAAAGAAGGTAGGGTCCAAAATGGGTTGCTCAGGATAGTCCGTGAATCTGAGTTTGATTTGGTCCAAGTGTTTCCGGTGAATGAGTCCATTTGAAAGTTTGACCTGAAACACCCTGCTCTCCTCGTTGGCCACAATGGTGCCGGGAAGGCACTTGGGACCTTGTCCATAATTCAATACAAATACAGGATCATTGATTTCAATTTCGCGTGACACATTTGTGCTATTATGATATGCAATTTGTTGAAGCTGCCTGCTCTCTATCTGTTCATGTAGATCAGGGTGAACTAACGAGATCCTTGTCTTAAGTGCCCTTTTCATGAGCAGTTCAGCAGGTGGAATCCCAGTGAGCGAGTGGGGTCTCATGTGGTAGCTAAGCAGCACTTGGGATAGGCGAGTTTGCAGTGAACAGTGAACCTTCAGTTACCCTCTTCAAACCCTGCTTGATGGTTTGCACTGCTCTCTCTGTCTGACCATTGGTGCTGGTTAGATTGGGACAGATGCAACATGTTTGATCCCGTTGCGGGTCATGAACTCTTTGAATTCGGCACTGGTAAAACATGGCCCATTGTCGCTCACAAGGACATCAGGTAGTCCATGCATGGCAAACATGGCCCGCAGGCTTTCAGTGGTGGCAGCGGATGTGCTTGCCGACATTATCTCACATTCAATCCATTTGGAGTACGCATCTACAACCACAAGGAACATTTTACCCAAAAATGGGCCTACATAGTCGACATGGACCCTAGACCACGGTTTGGAGGGCCAAGACCGTAAATTCAGTGGCGCCTCCCTGAGTGCATTGCTTAACTGAGAGCATATGTTACATCAGTGTAGGCACGACTCTAAGTCCGCATCGATACCAGGCCACCACACGAGGGATCTGGCTATCGCTTTCATCATTACGATGCCTGGGTGGGCACTGTGGAGCTCACTGATGAAAGTGTCTCTGCCCTTCTTGGGGACCACGACCTGATTGCCCCACAGAAGGCAGTCTGCCTGTATAGACATTTCATCTTTGCGCCGCTGGTACGGCTTTATCTCTTCCTGCATTTCCACTGGGTCACTGGACCAGCTCCCGTGAAGCACACAATATTTTACTAGGAACAGTAAGGAGTCCTGGCTCGTCCAGGTTCCAATGTGTCGGGCTGTGACGGGTGATTGCTCACTCTCGAATGCTTCCATAACCATGACTAAAGCTGCAGGCTGCGCCATTTCCACCCCCGTGGTGGGCAACGGCAGCCTACTGAGAGCCTCGGCACAGTTTTCTGTGCCTCGCCTGTGGCGGATGGCATAGTTGTATGCGGACAACATGAGCGCCCATCTCTGGATGTGGGCCGATGCATTCGTATTTATCCCTTTACTCTCGGAAAACAGGGATATCAGTGGCTTATGGTCAGTTTCCAATTCAAATTTTAGCCCAAACAGATATTTTTACATTTTTTTTACCCCATAAACACATGCTAACGCTTCTTTTTCAATCATGCTGTAGGCTCTCTCAGCCTTAGACAAACTCCTGGATGCATAAGCAACTGGTTGCAATTTCCCAGATTCATTAGCTTGTTGCAGTACACACCCGACGCTGTACGATGACGCATCACCTGCTGGTACCAAACGCTTACATGGATCATACAACACAAGCAATTTGTTTGACCATAACACTTTTCTAGTTTTTACAAAGGCATTTTCTTGGCTTTTGCTCCAAACCTATTCGTCTCCTTTATGCAGTAAAGCATGCAGTAGTTCTAACAGTGTGCTGAGACCCAGTAAGAAGTTACCAAAGCAGTTCAGGAGTCCGAGAAACGACCGCAGCTCCATCACGTTCTGTGGCCTCGGTGCGTTCTCGATTGCCTCCGTCTTCGAATCGGTGGGCCTGATGCCATCCGCCGCGATTCTTCTCCTCAGGAACTCTACTTCAGGCGCCAGGAAACGCACTTCGAGTGTTTTAGCCTGAGTCCCACGTGGTTGAGTCAACTAAGAACCTCCTCCAGACCTGTAACCAAGATGTCGACCTGGAAGACCACTGTGTGTGGGACCGACTTCAGTAAGCTTTCCATGTTTCTCTGGAATATGGCCGCGGCTGATCGAATTCCAAACGGCACCTGTTATAAATGAAGAGACCTTTATGCGTGTTGATGCAGGTGAGGCCCTTCGCTGATTCCTCCAGCTCCTGCGTCATGTAGGCCGAGGTCAAGTCCAGCTTTGTGAATGTCTTTCCTCCCGCCATTGTAGCAAAAATGTTGTCAGCCTTTGGTAGTGGGTATTGATTCTACAGGGAGAAACAATTGATAGTTACTTTGTAATCACCACAGAGTCTTTCGGTGCCGTCTCCCTTGAGGACTGGAAGAATCGGACTGGCCCATTCGTTGAATTCGATTGGCGAAATGATGCCCTCTCTTTACAGCCGGTCTAGCTCGATTTCTACCCTTTCTCTCATTATGTAGGGCTCAGTGCTGGGACCCCAGCTCTTTACCATGTACATTAATGATTTAGATGAAGGAATTGATTGTAATATCTCCAAGTTTGCAGATGACACTAAACTGGGTGTGAGATGTGAGGAGGATGCTAAAAGGCTGCAGGGTAACTTGGACAGGTTTGGTGAGTAGGCAAATGCATGGCAGATGCAGTATGATGTGGATAAATGTGAGGTTATCCACTTTGGGGGCAAAAACACAAAGGCAGAATATTATCTGAATGGCGGCACATTAGGAAAGTGGGAGGTGCAACAAGACCTGGGTGTCATGGTTCATCAGTCATTGAAAGTTGGCATGCAGGTACAGCAGATAGTGAAGAAGGCAAATGGTATGTTGGCCTTTATAGCTAGGGTATTTGAGTATAGGAGCAGAGAGGTCTTACAGCAGTTGTACAGGGCCTTAGTGAGGCCTCACCTGGAATATTGTGTTCAGTATTGGTCTCCTAATCTGAGGAAGGACATTCTTGCTATTGAGGGAATGCAGCGAAGGGTCACCAGACTGATCCCGGGATGGCGGGACTGACATATGAGAACAGACTGGATCAACTGGGCTTTTATACACTGGAGTTTAGAAGGAAGAGAAGGGATCTCATAGAAACGTATAAGATTCTGACGGGTCTGGACAGGTTCGATGCGGGAAGAATGTTCCCGATGTTGGGGAAGTCCAGAACCAGGGGACACAGTCTAAGGATAAGGGGTAGGCCATTTAGGACTGAGATGAGGAGAAGCTTCTTCACTCAGAGAATTGTTAACCTGTGGAATTCCCTACCACAGAGAGTTGTTGATGTCGGTTCATTTGATATATTCAAGAGGGAGTTAGATATGACCCTTATGGCTAAAGGGATCAAGGGGTATGGAGAGAAAGCAGGAAAGGAGTACTGAGGGAATGATCAGCCATGATCTTATTGAATGGTGGTTCAGGCTCGAGGGGCCGAATGGCCTACTCCTGCACCTATTTTCTATGTTTCTATGTTTCTATATACTGCTCTCGCCTTGTGATGGATGGGTTGTGCCCCCGGAATTAGGTGGATCTGCACTTTTGCCCCTTGGAACTTCCCGATACCTGGTTCGAACAGCGAAGGAAACTTGCTCAAGACCTGGGCACATGAAGCGTCGTCAGCGGACGGGAGCGCTCGGACGTCGTCCCAGCTGCAGCGTATCTTTCCCAGCCAGCTCCTGCCAAGCAGAGTGGGACCATCGCCCGGTACCACCCAGAGTGGTAGCTTGTGCACCGCTCCATCATCGGAGACATTTACAGTAGCACTGCCGATTACGGGAATCAGTTCCTTTGTGTAAGTTCTCAGTTTCATGCGAATGGGAGTCAATACTGGCCTTGAGGCCTTGCTGCACCACAATTTTTTGAAAGTCTTTTTTCTCATAAGGGACCGGCTCGCGCCCGTGTCCAGCTCCGTGACACCAGGAGTCCATTTAATTCAACCTCCAGCATTATCGGGGGACACTTTGTGGTAAATGTGTGCACCTCTGCCTCCTCGGTCTGAGGCTCTGGTTCGTCGTGAGCTGCCGTGGATCTGTCCTCCTCTGCAATATGGTGGTTTGCAGGATTAACAGGATTTGTAGCTCGCCTGCACATTCATTGGAGGTGTCCCATTGTTCCACAGCCCTTACAAATGTACCCTTTGAAGCAGCATGAATGGAAACAATGATCACCCTCGCAGCGCCAACAAGGTGTTAATGGCCTTGCATTCATCACCCTTGATGGTGGACTCTGAGACATCTGCGGACATGTGGGGCCTGCCCTGTACGTTGCAATTTGAAAACAACCTCAGTTTGTTCACAGTACTTCTGGCAGCACTCGTGTGCTCAGAGATTTGCTTAGTATTGTCACTGGTGGCAATGAATGCCTGGGCTATCGCTATCGCCTTACACAAGGTTGGGGTCGCTACAGTCAAAAGTTTGTGAAGTATCACTTGATGGCCAATGCCAAGTACGAAAAAGTCTCTGAGCATGTGCTTCAAATGTCCTTCAAGTTCGCAATGTCCTGCAAGGCATCTTAGCTCGGCGACATAACTCACCACTTACATAGAAACATAGAAACGAAGAAAATAGGTGTAGGAGTAGGCCATTCCGCCCTTCGAACCTGCACCACCATTCAATAAGGTCATGGCTGATCATTCACCTCAGTATCCCTTTTCTCTCCATACCCTTGATCCCTTTAGCCGTATGGGCCTTATCTAACTCCCTCTTGAATATATCCAATGAACTAGCATCAACAACTCTCTGCGATAGGGAATTCCACAGGTTAACAACTCTCTGAGTGAAGACGTTTCTCCTCATCTCAGTCCTAAATGGCTTACCCCTTATCCTTAGACTGTGTCCCCTGGTTCTGGACTTCCCCAACATCGGGAGCATTCTTCCTGCATCTAACCTGTCCAGTCCCATCAGAATTTTATATGTTTCTATGAGATCCCCTCTCATCCTTCTAAACTCCAGTGAATAGAGGCTCAGTCGATCCAGTCTCTCCTCATATGTCAGTCCTGCCATCCGGGGAATCAGTCTGGTGAACCTTCGCTGCACTCCCTCAATAGCAAGAACGTCCTTCCTCAGATTAGGAGACCAAAACTGAACACAATATTCCAGGTGAGGCCTCACCAAGGCCCTGTACAACTGCAGTAAGACCTCCCTGCTCCAATACTCAAATCCCCTCGCTATGAAGGTCAACATACCATTTGCCTTCTTCACCGCCTGCTGTACCTGCATGCCAACTTTCAATGACTGATGAACCATGACACCCAGGTCTCGCTGCATCTCCCCTTTTCCTAATCTGCCGCCATTCAGATAATATTCTGCCTTTGTGTTTTTGCCCCCAAAGTGGATAACCTCACATTTATCCACATTATACTGCATCTGCCATGCATTTGCCCACTCATGTAACCTGTCCAAGTCACTCTGCAGCCTCTTAGCGTCCTCCTCACAGCTCACACCACCACCCAACTTAATGTCATCTGCCAACTTGGAGATATTACGCTCAATTCCTTTATCTAAATTCTAATGTATATTGTAAATAGCTGGGGTCCCAGCACTATGTCCTGCGGCACCCCACTAGTCACTGCTTGCCATGCTGAAAAGGACTCGTTTATCCCGACTCTCTGCTTCCTGTCTGCCAACCAGTTCTCTATCCAGGTCAACACATAACCCCCAATACCATGTGCTTTGATTTTGCACACCAATCTCTTGTGTTAGACCTTGTCAAAACCCCTTTGAAAGTCCAAATACACCACATCCACTAGTGCTGCCTTGTCCACTCTACTAGTTACATCCTCAAAAAATTCCAGAAGATTTATCAAGCATGATTTCCCTTTCATAAATCCATGCTGACTAGGACCGACCCTGTCACTGCTTTCCAAATGCGCTGTTATTTCATCTTTAATAATTGATTCCAACATTTTCCCCACTACTGATGTCAGGCTAACCGGTCTATAATTACCAGTTTTCTCTCTCCCTCAATTTTTAAAAAGTGGTGTTACATTAGCTACCCTCCAGTCCATAGGAACTGATCCAGATTCAATAGACTGTTGGAAAATGATCACCAATGCATCCACTATTTCTATGGCCACTTCCTTAAGTACTCTGGGATGCAGTCTATCAGGCCCCGGGGATTTATCGGCCTTCAATCCCATCAATTTCCCTTACACAATTTCCCGCCTAATATGGATTTCCTTCAGTTCCTCCTTCTCACTAGACCCTCGATCCCCGAGTATTTCTGGAAGGTTATTTGTGTCTTCCTTCGTGAAGACAGAACCAAAGTATCTGTTCAACTGGTCTGCCATTTCTTTGCTCCCCATTAGAAATTCACCTGAATCTGTCTGCAAGGGATCTACGTTTGTCTTCACTAATCTTTTTCTCTTCACATATCTATCGAAGCTTTTGCAGTCAGTTTTTATGTTCCCTGCAAGCTTCCTTTCATACTCTATTTTCCCTCTTCTAATTAAACTCTTTGTCCTCCTCTGCTGAATTCTAAATTTCTCCCAGTCCTCAGGTTCGCTACTTTTTCTGACCAATTTATATGCCTCTTCCTTGGATTTAACACGATTCTTAATTTCCCTTGTTAGCCACGGTTGAGCCACCTTCCCTGTTTTATTTTTACTCCAGACAGGGATGTACAATTGTTGAAGTTCATCCATGTGATCTTTAAATGTTTGCCATTGCCTATCCACCGTCAGCCCTTTAAGTATCATTCCTGACCTTCAGACCTTTTGTAGGTGTAGAACCGGTATCTCGCCATCAAAACACTTTCCTTCGGGTTCAGATGCTCCTGCACAAATCATCGTATGATTTCTCTGTGGGTTTTTCTGGAGCAAGCAGATTTTTCATGAGGCCATATGGTGGTGCCCCGCAGATGGTGAGGAAAATCGCCCTTCGTTTGGCAACGCTCGCTTCTCCTTCCAGCTCGTTGGCCACGAAGTATTGGTCGAGTCGCTCCATGAAGGTTTCCCAATCATCACCCTCTGAAAATTTCTCCAGGATGCCCCTGTACTCTGCATCATTGGGTTCATCATCTGTATCTCGTCGCCAGTTGTTATGTATGAATAAAGAATCTTACTGGATACTGTGAGCTCAAAGTAAAGTCATTAGTCATTTATTGCAGGTCTCCAGAGTGTCACTCCAGCCTGTGAGGCCTCCTTAAGTACCTGTGCTCCCAAGGGATTGTGGGATCCCTTGGGACTCCAGAGAATGAGCCCTCTGGTGGCTGTACAAGGTATATACAAGTTTACATATATAACAGCTATGAAGTACTGGTCGAAGCGATCAGTGAAATCCTCCCAGTCTTCCCCTTCCACGAATCTCTCCAAAATTTCAACAAACATGGTTGCATGAAAGTTCGTATTTTTACCTCATCGCCAATTGTTAAGTATCGAATAACTCCCACGAGGCTAAGTACGGTGAGCTAGTTCAGGCATGACCTTACTCCAGTTAATTTATTCTCACAGTGAGGATTCAACATGGCTTCCAACATTATATACACGGCTTGCACGTGTCTGCCAGTGACCATTAGGACTCCAACAGTCGCGCCCTCTGGTGGCACGTAAAACGCAGTTAACATACATAACAAATACTATCCTTAACTTCTTTAGTTAGCCACAGATGGATCACTTTTGCCATGGAATTTTTATTTCTCAATGGAATAAAATGCTAACCTTGCCCTTATTCACTCTTATCTTTTTAGCAGGACAAATTGGGACACAACGCCTGCCAAAGGCCGGGCACTGGAAGGTCCTGAACAGTATCATAGAATAGTACAACACAGAAAAAAGCTATTTGGCCCATCGAGTCTGTGCCAGCTCTTTCAAAGAACAATCCAGTTAGTCCCACTCCGCCACTCTTTCCCCATGCCCCTGCAACTGTTTCTCCAAGTATTTATCCAATTCTCAATTGAAGGCTACAATTGACTCTTTATCCACCACTCTATCAGGCAGTGCATTCCAAATTCCAACCACTCTGTAAAAAAAAGTATTTTTGCATGTTGCCTCTGGTTCTATTTTCTTTTCATTTTCCATTATCATCATAGGCAGTTCCTCGAAATCAAGAAGACTTGCTTCCACTCTAAAAGTGAGTTCTTAAGTGACTGAACAGTCCAATACGGGAATTACAGTTTATGTCACAGGTGGGACAGACAGTCGGTGAAGGAAAGGGTGGGTGGGACTGGTTTGCCGCATGCTCCTTCCGCTGCCTGCGCTTGCTTTCTGCATGCTCTCGGCGATGAGACTTGAGGTGCTTAGCGCCCTCCGGCTCATTTAGAGCGATCTTTGGCCAGGGACTCCCAGGTGTCAGTGGGGATGTTGAATTTTTCCAAGGCAGCTTCGAGGATGTCCTTGAAACGTTTTGTCTGCCCACCTTGGGCTCGCTTGCTGTGTAGGAGTTCCGAGTAGAGTGCTTGCTTTGGGAGTCTTGTGTCAGGCATGCGAACAATGTAGCCCGCCCAGCGCAGCTGGTCGAGTGTGATCAGTGCTTCAATGCTGGGGATGCTGGCCTGGTCGAGAATGCTAACGTTGGTGCGTCTGTCCTCCAGGGGATTTGCAGGATCTTGCGGAGACATTATTGGTGGTATTTCTCCAGCGATTTGAGGTGTCTACTGCATATGGTCCACATCTCTGAGTCATACAGGAGGGTGGGTATCACTGCAGCCCTGTAGACCATGAGCTTGGTGGCAGATTTGAGGGCCTGGTCTTCGAACACTCTTTTTCTCAGGTGGCCGAAGGCTGTGCTGGCACACTGGAGGCAGTGTTGAATCTCGTCGACGTCTGCCCTTGTTGATAATAGGCTCCCGAGGTATGGAAAGTGGTCCACGTTGTCCAGGGCCGCACCTGAATCTTGACTGGGGGTTAGTGCTGTGTGGCGGGGTCAGGTTGGTGGAGGACCTTTGTCTTATGGATGTTTAGTGTAAGGCCCATGCTTTTGTATGCCTCAGTGAAGATGTTGACTATGACTTGGAGTTTAGTCTCTGAATGTGTGCGGATGCAAGCATCGTCTGTGTACTGTAGTTCAACGACAGAGGTTGGGACGGTCTTGGATCTGACCTGGACACGACGAAGGTTGAACAGGTTCCCACTGATTCTGTAGTTTAGTTCCACTCCAGCGGGGAGCTTGTTGAGTGTGAGGTGGGGCATTGCAGCGAGGAAAATTGAGAAGAGGGTTGGCGCAATGATGCAGCCCTGTTTAACCCCGATCCGGATGTCGATTGGATCTGTAATGGATCCGTTGGTAAGGATCACGGCTTGCATGTCGTCGTGGAGCAGGCGGAGGATGGTGACGAACTTTTGAGGGCAGCCGAAACGATGGAGGACGCTCCATAGTCCCTCGCAGTTGACAGTGTCAAAGGCCTTTGTAAGGTCAAAGAAGGCCATGTACAAGGGTTGATGCTGTTCCCTGTGTAGTGTCTCTGCACTATTATAAAGTCACACAAGGCATATACTGCAGACAAGGTCACTCATGGCCTGCACCTTTATTCCCAGGACCAAGAAGTGATGACCCTGCGTGGGACCTCCCTTTAAGTACCTGGCTGACCAGGTGAGGAGTGTCTCCCACAAGTTCACCCCCTGTGGTCAAGGTGTGCATTACTCAGGTGTGTACAGTGTAGAGTGTTGTTACATATTGGTTAAAGTTATGTGAAGGTTACAAACATGATATCCTGCATTTTTCTTGCAGCTGTCACGCTGTAAAAATCATGTCCATTGTACCCCGTAGAACTCCTCAGCCACAGGGAGAAGATGGTTGAGGAGGATTCTAGCGACAACTTTCCCAGTGGCTGAAAACAGGACGATTCCTCTGTAGTTGCCACAATCGGACTTGTCCCCTTTTTTAAAGATGGTCACGATTACTGCATCTCTGAGATCTCCCGGCATGCTTTCCTCCTTCCAGATGAGAGAGATGAGGTCATGCATTTGTGCCAATAGTGCCTCTCTGCCATACTTTACATAGAAACATAGAAACACAGAAAGTAGGTGCAGGAGTAGGCCATTCATCCCTTCGAGCCTGCACCACCATTCAATATGATCATGGCTGATCATGCAACTTCAGTATCCCATTCCTGCTTTCTCTCCATACCCCTTGATCCCTTTAGCCGTAAGGGCCACATCTAACTCCCTTTTGAATATATCAAACGAACTGGCCTCAACAACTTTCTGTGGTCGAGAATTCCACAGGTTCACAATTCTCTGAGTGAAGAAGTTTCTCCTCATCTCGGTCCTAAATGGCTTACCCCTTATCCTTAGACTGTGACCCCTAGTTCTGGACTTCCCAACATTGGGAACATTCTTCCTGCATCTAACCTGTCCAATCCCGTCAGTATTTTATATGTTTCTATGAGATCCCCTCTCATTCTTCTAAATTCCAGTGAATATAAGCGTGGTCGATCCAGTCTTTCTTCATATGTCAGTCCTGCCATCCCGGGAATCAGTCTAGTGAACCTTCGCTGCACTCCCTCAATAGCAAGAATGTCTTTCCTCAAATTAGGAGACCAAAACTGCACACAATACTCAAGGTGTGGTCTCACCAAGGCCCTGTACAACTGCAGTAAGACCTCCCTGCTTCTATACTCAAATCCCCTCGCTATGAAGGCCAGCATGCCATTTGCCTTCTTTACGGCCTGCTGTACCTGCATGCCTACCTTCAATGACTGATGTACCATGACACCCAGGTCTCGTTGCATCCCGCCTTTTACTAATCTGTCACCATTCAGATATTAATCTGCCTTCCTGTTTTTGCAACCAAAGTGGATAACCTCACATTTATCCACATTATACTGCATCTGCCATGCATTTGCCCATTTACCTAACCTGTCCAAGTCTCCCTGCAGCCTCTTAGCATCCTCCTCGCAGCTCGCTCTGCCACCCAGCTTAGTGTTATCTGCAAACTTGGAGATGTTACATTCAATTCCTTCGTCCAAATCATTAATGTATATTGTAAATAGCTGGGGTCCCAGCACTGAAACCTGCAGTACCCCATTAGTCACTGTCTGCCATTCTCAAAAGGACCCGTTTATTCCCACTCTCTGCTTCCTGTCTGCCAACCAGATCTCTATCCATGTCAATACATTACCCCCAATACCATGTGCCTTAATTTTGCGCATTAATCTCTTGTGTGGGATCTTGTCAAAAGTCTTTTGAAAGTCCAAATACACCACGTCGACTGGTTCTCCCTTATCCATTCTACTAGTTACATCCTCAAAAGATTCTAGAAGATTTGTCAAGCATGATTTCCCTTTCATAAATCCATGCTGACTTGGACCAATCCTATCATTGCTTTCCAAGTGCGCTGCTATTACATCTTTAATAATTGATTCCAACATTTTCCCCACTACCGATGTCAGGCTAACCGTTCTATAATTCCCTGTTTTCTCGCTCCCTCCTTTTTAAAAAAGTGGGGTGACATTAGCTACCCTCCAATCCATAGGAACTGAACCAGAGTCTATAGAATGTTGGAAAATGACTACCAATGCATCTACTATTTCTATGGCCACTTCCTTAAGTACTCTGGGATGCAGACTATCAGGCCCTGGGGACTTATCAACCTTCAGTCCCTTCAATTTCCCTAACACCATTTCCTGACTAATAAGGATTTCCCTCAGTTCCCCCTCCTCGCTAGACCCTTGGTCCCCAAGTATTTTCGGGAGGTTATTCGTGTCTTCCTCAGTGAAGAAGGAACCAAAGTATTTGTTCAATTGGTCTACCATTTCCTTGTTCCCTATTATGAATTCTCCTGATTCTAAGTGCAAGGGACCTACATTAGTCTTCACTAATCTTTTTCTCTTCACATATCTATAGAAACTTTTGCAGTCAGTTTTTATGTTCCCTGCAAGCTTACTCTCATACTCTATTTTCCACCTCCTAATTAAACCCTTAGTCCTCCTCTGCTGAATTCTAAATTTCTCCAGTCATCAGGTTTGCTGCTTTTTCTGGCCAATTTATATGCCTCTTCCTTGGATTGAACACTTTCCCTAATTTCCCTTGTTAGCCACGGTTGAGCCACCTTCCCTTTTTTATTCTTATGCCACACAGGGATGTACAATTGTTGTAGCTCATCCATGTGATATTTAAATGTCTGCCATTGCCTATCCACCGTCAGCCCTGTAAGTATCATTCTTCAGTCTATCCTAGCCAATTTACATCTCACCCTATCAAATTTTCCTTTCTTTAAGTTCAGGACCCTAGTCTCTGAATTAACTGTGTCACTCTCCATCTTAATGAAGAATTCTACCATACTATGGTCACTCTTCCCCAAGGAGCCAGATTGCTAATTAATCCTCTCTCGTTACAAAAGACCCAGTCTAGGACGGCCTGTTCTCTAGTTGGTTCCTCGACATATTGGTCTAGAAAACCATCCCTTATACATTCCAGGAAATCCTCCTCCATAGTATTGCTACCAGTTTGGTTAGCCCAATCAATATGCAGATTAAAGTCACCCATGATAACTGTTGTACCCTTATTGCACGTGTCCCTAATTTCCTGTTTGATGCCATCTTCAACCTCCCTACCACTGTTTGGTGGCCTGTGCACAACTCCCACTAATGTTTTCTGCCCTTTGGTGTTTCGCAGCTCTACCCATATAGTTTCCACATCATCCACGCTAATGTCCTTCCTTTCTATTGTATTAATCTCCTCTTCAACCAATAACGCTACCTCACCTCCTTTTCCTTCTTGTCTGTCCTTCCTGAATATTGATTACCCCTGGATGTTGAGTTCCCAGCCTTGGTTACCTTGGAGCCATGTCTCCGTAATCCCAATCACATCATATCCGTTAACAGCTATTTGCGCAGTCAATTCATCCACCTTATTACGAATGCTCCTCGCATTGAGACTCAGAGCCTTCAGTCTTGTTTTTTTTAAACACTCTTTGTCCTTTTGGAATTATGTTGTAATGTGGCCCTTTTTGATTTTTGCCCTTGATTTCTCTGTCCTCCACTCTTGCTTTTCTCCTTCCTACCTTTTGCTTCTGCCCCCTTTATACTTCCCTCTCTCTCCCTGCATAGATTCCCATCCCTCTGCCATTTTAATTTAAACCCATCCCAACAGTACTAGAAAACACTCCGCCTCGGACACTGGTTCCAGTCCTGCCCAGGTGCAGACCGTCCGGTTTGAACTGGTCCCACCTCCCCCAGAACCGGTTCCAATGTCCCAGGAATTTGAATCCCTCCCACTTACACCATTCCTCAAGCCACATATTTCGCTGAGCTATCCTGCAATTCCTACTCTGACTAGCACGTAGCACTGATAGCAATCCCGAGACTACTACCTTTGAGGTCCTTCTTTTTAATTTAACTCTTTGCTCCCTAAATTCAGCTTGTAGAACCTCATCCCATTTTTTACCTGTATCGTTGGTGCCTATATGTACGACAGCTGGCTGTTCACCCTCCCCCTCCAGAATGCGCTGCAGCAGGGAGGCAACATACCATCCTGGAGTCTCGGTTGCGGCCGCAGAAATGCCTAACTATTCCCCTTACAATAGAATACCCTATCACTATAGCTCTCCCACTCTTTTTCCTGCCCTCCTGTGCAGCAGAGCCACCCACCCCTGGTGCCATGGACTTGGCTGCTGCTGCCTTCCCCTGATGAGTCATCTCCCCCAACAGTACCCAAGGTGGTGTATCTTTTTGGAGGGAGACGCCCGCAGGGAACCCCTGCACGACCTTCCTTCCACTGCTCTTCCTGATGGTCACCCATTCCCTATCTGTCTGTGTAACCTTTACCTGCGGTGTGACCAACTCACTAAACGTGCTTCACGGCATCCTCAGCATCGCAGATGCTCCAGAGTGAATCCATGCACAGCTCCAATGCCGCAATGCAGTCTGTTTAGTGCCTCAGTGGTGATTCCATCCACTTCCGTTGCCTTGTTGTTCTTGAACTGGTGGATGGCCTTTTCTACCTCATGTAGGGCTGGGGTTTTGCTGAGATGGTGGCGGGTAGCATGCTGTGGGATGGAGTCGAGGACACTCGAGTCAAAGGCAGATTCTCGAAGTGCTCCTTCCAGCGGCTTCTGACTGCCTCGGTGTCCTTGATGAGTGTCTCCCCATTCTTGACCAGCAGTGAAGTGGGGCCTTGGGTGTTTGGACCCTAGGTGGCCTTGACTGTGGTGTTTGGGCCATAGGTGGCCTTGAATGCGGTGAAGAATCCTCACACATCATGGCTGTCAGCCAGCTACTTAATCTCCTGTTACTTTCGCCACCCACCATCTATTCTTTAGGTCACAGGTTTTTTGTTGGGCCCTAGGTGGCCTTGACTGCGGTGTTTGGGCCATAGGTGGCCTTGACTGCGGTGAAGAATCCTCGCACATCATGGCTGTTCACCAGCTGCTTAATCTCCTGTTATTTTCTCCACCCACTATCTATTCTTTAGATCGCAGGTTTTTTGTTGGACCTTGGCCTTAAGCCGTCTGTAATGCTGCTTTGCTGCTCCCGAGTTGGGTTGTTGTTTTAGGTTCAGAAATTCCCTGTGCTTGCGATTTATTAGTTCCTGGATCTCCTGGTCATTCTCATCCAACCAGTCCTGGTGTCTCCTAGTTGACTGACCAAGCATCTCTTCGCAGGCATTGGTTATGGAGGCCTGGAGGGCAGACCAAGCGCTGTGTGCATTCTGCATCTCGGGGTCATCAAGGGACGGCAGGTTAGCAGCGAGGCATTGGCTTTATAGGGCTCTCTTAGCTGGATCTTTGAGTGCCCCGGCATTGACTTTTTTGCAGCACTGCTTCTGCTGCCGTTGCTGCTTTGGGGCTATGTTGATGTTGATGATGGAATGGATTAGGCGGTGGCCCATCCAGCAGTCGTCAGCTCCTGTCATGGTGCAGGTGATGCGCACATCCTTGCGATCCCTGGCTCGGACGATGACATAGTTGAGCAGGTACCAGTGTTTGGAGCGAGGGTGTTGCCACAATGCCTTGTACTTGTCCCTCTGGAACAGGGTGTTAGTGATGACAAGGTTGTGCGCTAGGCATTTTGTCAGGAGCAGGGTACCACTGGAATTGGTTTTCCCTACCCCCTCTCTGCCGATCACGCCTCCCCAGAGGGCTGTGTCCTTGCGGACCCTGGTGTTGAAGTCGCCGAGGTGGATCAGTTTGTCGTCCATAGGGAAGTGGTATAGGGAGTTTTCGAGGCTGGAGTAAAAATCCTCCTTGGTCTCATCTGTTGCATCGAGTGTTGGGGCGTACGCACTGATAACTGTGGCGCATTGGTTCCAGGATAGGGTGAGTTGGAGAGTCATGAGACGTTCGCTAATCCTGCAGAGGGAGTCCCTGAGGCGGTCGACCAGCTCGTTCTTGATAGCGAAATTGACTCTGTGGCGGCAGCGTTCTTCCTCTGGTTTGTCTTTCCAGAAGAAGGTGTAACCTCCATCTTGTTCCTTGAGCTGGCCTTCCCCTGCCCGCCGGGTCTCGCTTAGGGTGGCGATGTTGACATCGAAGCGTCTAAGTTCCCGGGCAACTATGGCGGTGCGGCGTTCTGGCCTGTCGCTGTTGGAGTTGTTTATTTTCCAATGGCTCATCAAACCCTCTTGCTTTTTGAAGTAGTATTCATCAATCCAGTTATGCCTTTTGTAGGTTACAGAGCAAGAGAAGGAACTGGGGTTATAGCTGATAAATCATTGAAGGATCATGAGTGGCGTGCTGAGATCATTTGGAAGGGCAAATAAGGTTTTGATTTGTATTGCTAGGACTGTGCAACAAAATACCAAGAATACTATACTTAGGCTCTGCATGATCTTATTACAGACACACTTTGGTACAGTGTGTGCAGTTTTTGGTTTTCACACATAACAGTCAATATAAAAACCCTGGAGAAGGTGCGGAGGAAGGAAACCAAAATTATGACCAGTCTTAGTCATCGGGATAGGGGCTAGTTTCATTATGCAAGCTTAGAGTAGATGTGATTGAGGTTTTTAAAAACAATGTTAGGATTAGTTAAATGAGTTGTTTGAGATGGACAGGAAAGGAACAACTAGGTTAATAGATATGCTATCCACAGTCAAAGGTTAGATGTTAGGAAATATTCTTTTTACAGAGAGTTAACACCACATGGAACAGATTACTGAAGCCTGCACTCAGTAAAGATTCCCTGCAGTCCTTCAAAAAAGAATTCGACAGGTTCCTGAGAGGGAAGAACATTCCAAGTTATAGAGATTACATTGTGAGATTCATGAGTTACTACAGTCTCCTGGGGCTTGCCTGATTGCCTTAAGGGGAAATTCCCAGCATTTTGCCCTGAATCGGTCTGAAGTTTTACTTTGTTTTTTACCTTTCCCATGCATACCTAGAGGAAGTGTTTTTAAAAAAATTGTTCCTGGAATGTGGGTATCGCTGGTAAGGAGAGCATTTATTGCCCATCCCTAATTGCCCTTGAGAAGGTGGTGGTGTGCGTGACTGCACTACTTTGAGATGGGGCAGGCTTGATGGACCAGATATTTTTTCCTAACCTTTTCATGTGTTCGTCACCTTTTGAAACTGGGCATGTTTATGTTTCGTCCAGCAGATCAGGAACTCATCCATAATTAATCCTGCATCGCTAAATAAAAACCTGGGATTCCTGTATCTTATTTTCCAATGGTTAATAAGAATGAAAGACTTGCATTTATATAGCGCCTTTCATAACTCCCGGGCATCTCAAACCATTTTCTACTGGCTATATTATCACTGCTGCAATTTATAAAGATTGACTATGGGCTAGATTTTACACTTTTGTGCATATCGCCCGAAAATGGGCGTTATTTCCGGCGTGGGCGATAAAAATGGGTTTTGAGATCGTCGGCTTCTCGCCCAATCTCAAAGCACCTAGTCTCCATTTTTGAAATTGGGCGTTACCATGAGTGATATGAAATGGGCGGTAGCGTTAAATCTCGCTGACCTTCTGCCATAAAGTGTAGCCGTCTTTTGCAACGGCATGGCAACGCTCGATTCCCGCGATTCAGGAGGTCAAGGATCATCATGACATGCACAGAAGAGGAGACAGAGAGAGAGGGAGCTCAGAGGGACTGAAAGTGTGTGTGGTTGTGGTATGTGCTTGTTTGGCTGTTGTGGGAGGCACGAGGGAGATTCACCAGCAGCAAAAAACCTACTAAGCACCAAGAACATAGTTGGCACTGAGTTTTTGTCCAACAAATAAAATATAACATGGAAGGGATGGTGGCAGAGGGCTCCCAGTGGTCCTGGAACGCTGAACTGCACCCCAAGGTGCTGCACCCCCATTGCCAACCACACGAGAGCCAGGAGCAACATCTTGCTTCTGGCTCAGAGCACGTTCCCACCTTGGGACCGTCCTCTCCCGTATCCGTCCAAGCAGCGGTTCGGCCGTCATCACCCACCCCACCAATGAAGCATCGCCTGAGGAGTTCCTCGGCCAGGCAGCTTGGAGTCAGGAGGGGAAGGGGAAGGGGTAGAGGAGAAGCTGGGGGGGTGGGGGGGGAAAGGATTGGCTTTTACAGAAATGCTGATGATTTCTGACAAATGTTCGGTTTAAATGTTTTTTATTTAACAAAACCTTGTTGCGCATTGGCTCAGATAGCTGCACCGTTACACGCTGGTGATTCCTTAACATCAAAGGGTATAATTATACTTAACTTCAATCAACTTATACTTTAACTGTCACCAAGCTGATGCCTACCATTGATGTATAACCTGCACACCCAGCAGTGTGTCAGTCTTGTAAATACCACCAATGTTCTTTCAGGCAAAGTGCTCATTGATGAGCTGCTGACGTAAGGCTCTTGCAGCTATCATGCCACCACGGTCCCTTTCATGCGGTCTTCAGGGGGGCGGGGACATGGCTTCAGCATCAGCCTGATAGTCTGGGCCGATGTCAGCGTCTGCCTCCTCGTCCTCCTCTTCCTCTCTGTGGTGAGGTGGACTGTCAGACTCTTTAAGCAATTCTTGTACCCTCCTGATAGCCAAGTTGTGCAGCATGGAGCACACCACCATGAATTGAGCTACCTGCTCAGGGTGGTATTGGAGCTCGCCTCCTGAATGGTCCAGGCATCAAAAGTGCTGCTTAAGCATGCCAATGGTTTTCTCCACGCTATTGCGAGTGGCTCTGTGGCTCTCGTTGTATCGCCTCTCGGCTTTGATGTGGGTGTCATGCAGTGGGGTCATCAGCCAGATGGCGAGGCCATATCCTTTGTCACCAAGCATCCAGCATTGACCTTGTGGCTGATTGTTAAACAAGTCAGATACAGTGCTCTCACGCAGGATGTGAGCATCATGGATGCTGCCCGGAAATTTAGCGTTCACTGCCGTGATTATTTGCTGGTGGTCGACAATGAGTTGGACATTCAGGGAGTTGTATCCCTTGCGGTTCCCTCTGCATCCTGAAAAGGTGCCTGCGATGTGCGTATAGTCTATTGCTCCCTGCACCTTGGGGAAGTTTGCAATTCTGGAGAATCCTAGAACCCTCTCAGTCTGTGCCTCCCTGGTCATAGGGAAACTGATCAAGTCCCTCCTGCGTGCGTACAGGGCTTCAGTGACCTGTCTAATGCAGCAATGTGTGGAGGCCTGAAAAGAACCCGAGGCGTAGAATGACAGTGCCGCAGTGACTTCGACCTTGACGGATGGTGCTGGCAGGTTGCAGATCTCCCCTTATGAGCTGGCATACCTCAGTGATAACCTCTTTGTGGAAGCGCAGTCTCTGAAGCAGCTGGTGTCGGGCAAGTCGAGCTAAGACCGCTTGTCCCTGTACTTGTGTGGGGTGTAACGTCTGGTCCTCCTCATCAGTCTGGCATATCTTACATTGGGCACATAATGCTGTGGAGCGTACCTTCTGCCATTTCGAGTCTGCAGCATGTAATTGGTCATTAAGAGAGGGTGAGAAAGGACAGGCCCCATTGCAATAGCTCTCTGTTTTCCACCGATTGGTCACAAAGAATGAATGTCCCGACGAAGACACCTATTAAATTCCAATTGGTCACAGTATGGTCAAGATGTTTGTACAGATGTTTACATCACCTTCAAAGATCTGCAGAGTACATCCGACCTCCCTCGAGGTTGAAGCAGAGCAGCCTTTTAAAGGATGCGATATGTGATGTAGAATCTGGCGTCCATAATGCTGTGATTAGTTCTGGTTAGTTCCACATTTTCCGGGCGGTTTTTTGGGCGAGCGATATTGTGGGCGATATGTGTGTGAGGTGGTGAAAGTGACGCTGGGCGATCTCATGGCCGTTAGTTTCAGCAAATGTGATCTTTACGACAAAAAAAAGTGGGCGAGCGGTATTATTAAATCTCGGCATTAATTCCGTATGGAAACTAACGCTGGGTGATATTATGGCCGTTGATTTCGCCCATTCTGATGATTCTGCCCAAAAAAAGTGGGCGGGCGGTATGATTTTTTCCCGGTGTTACGCACATGGGGAAAGTAACGCTTGCCGATAAGTTTCCGAAAAATGCCCATCAATTTCCATTTTGTGGCTAAATGGGCGATATATGGGCGTTATACGTCATTTCAGTGGTAAAATGGACGTTAAGTGGGCGTTAAGCATGCAAAAAATGTGGAAAATCTAGCCTTATGTCATTTGTATCTTGAGACAGTTTCTTTACAATAATAAAACTACTGTTATGTTGACTATCCAGGTGGCCAGACTCTATTATTGCATTTTTAAAACTTGAGAATACTGGTGCTACACTTCAGCAGTAAGTCAGTAGTATTGAGAAATATAACCATTAGATCCATTAGCCTCTCCCATCCAGCAAACCAGGTACAATTTGCACAGCCACAGGCTCTCCTGAAGGAAGTGAGATAACCATAGATAAAATCTCTCGTAGAAACCTGGGGGGTAGAAATTCAGTGTCGCCTGAAACGGGTCGCACCTACTTCTGTTGACGTGTTTTCACCGCCACTGTGGATGAGGTGGCCTCTTGCACAAAATTCAGCTCTTTGTCATTTTTTTCCGAGCGGACCGGAAGTCGGTGATAATGGTGGCGGTGAGTACTCTAGAGGGGTGGAAGTGGAGGCGGGACGGAATCTCCGCCGCTGTCAATCATCAGACTTGTGCCTTCACTTAAAGGGGAGAGCCGCTGCGAGCTCTGCGATCATTTTAGTTAAGTCCACTGGGCCACCAGGGAGGATTTCGGCCGGGCCAGAGGGTGGCACCAGGCTGCCTGGTGACAGCCCGGCCGAACCTGGGGACATAATTGTTGGGCCGACCTCACAGTTGGCCGACAAAAAAAATAAAATGGAGGCTGCGGCGGTGCGTCCTCCCCTTGAATAACTGTCACACAGCCATGTCGCACACACTTTCAACACAGTGCACCGACAGAAAAAGCTGTAAGGGCACCACTCGCGCCCGAAGATTTTTGCCCTGAATTTCGATGGAGGTGTGGGAGATCAGCAATGCGCGCTTTGATAAGGCACTTAGGAGGGTTCAGCAACAGCAGGGCGGAAGTGGGGACCGCAGGGAAAACCACCAAGGAGAATTTCACGAGCGGCGGCCATAAGAACCCATATCGGCGACTATTCGACTCCGCCGTGTGGCCGCTGCTTTCCGACAATAAGAGCCATTTTCGGGAGGCTGAATTTTGGCTCCCTGACCGCTAAAGGTAAACAAGATCATTGAGTATATTCAAGACCGAGATCGATATTTTTTGGGGCATCAAGGGACACAGGGACACCATGCGCCTCATGACCACTCACTTGTCTTTTGCCATGAAAGATGGCAAGGTCGGTATCATCCTGCCGGCGCCAGGTTAGTAACTGAGCAGCCAGGAATTCCTCTGAAGCACCATACAGTACCTTCCACCCACTTTCTCTGTCCCGAGTGGGTAATGCTCACCCATGTTTAACATCCACCCTCCTTTCGTGCAGATCCATCACAGCCACAGGGGGCACATGGTGCGGAGGAGCTGGGGAGTTTGTCTATCAAATTGAATATGGCGATAATGATGAGGAGGAGGAGAACAATGAGGATCAGCCCACCCACCAATTGCAGCTGCTTTATCTTTCCTTTTTCCTCCGCCACAACCCCGATCTGTGCTACTTGCCATGCAACGTAAAAGTTTACCGCACCGAAAGAGGCTATTCAGCCCACGTGTCTTTGCTGGAGTAATCCTTGTGTCCTGCTCTCTCTTCCCATAGTCTTTTATTTTCCTCTGTTATAAATGTTTATTTATTCTGCCTTAAAGATGCAATGGTATCTGCCTCAGCTATTCACTCTGGCAAAGATTTCAATGCTCTGAAAACTCTCTGATGAAAGAAAGTTGACTTGCTTCCTCTTTCCCAAGCACCGGCTAAGAGACTTTAATTCAGGGGGAATTATATAGTGGCAGTGAGGATGTGGCACTGTGAGCCACTTTGAAGTGGCCGGCATCAATCCAAGCTTACTGTGCCTCTTAATGTAGTGTCATCTGCAAACTTGGATATGCAACTCTCTATTCCTTCATTTAAATCATTGATATATATGGTGGAAGGCTGAGGCTCCAGTAGTTCCCTGGGGAACACCATTTGCCACATCCTGCCAATCAGAGTATGTTCTCTTTATCCCTACTTTTTGTCTCTTACCTTCCAACCAATTGCAAACAAGGTTACCTTCAATTCAGTGAGCTTGTATTTTTGCGAATAATTTCTTGTGCGGGACCTTATCAAATGCCTTCTGGAAGTCCATATGGGCAACATCCATAGACATTCCCTTATCCACTATGCTAGTGATCTAAACAAAAAATTCAACAAGATTAGTCAGACATGACCTACCCTTCACAAATCCACGCTGACTCTCTTTGATCAGCTCGTACTTGTACAAATGTTCAGTCACTATGACCCTGGTGATAGGTTCTACTAACTTCCTGTTATGTATGCAATAAAGGTTCAAACTGAGTACTATTTAACTAAGCAAGGTACAATCTTGGCTCTGCTTTATTTGGGCCCAAAGTGCCTGACTCTCAACATGGCTGGCCTTTTATGCCTGAGCACCATATGTGTGCTGCTCAGTGGCCTCCAACAATGACGCCATCTGGTGGCTACAAACAGAATGTACATACATGACAATATCCCCCCTTTGAGATCTTATCACAGTCTTTCACAGGTTGAGACGGTCCGGTGCATTACGGTCCCGGGTTGACTGTCTCAGTTTTATTCCAGCCTTGGGTGAGTGTGCGGGATCTGTTGTGGCTGATGGCAGGATGACTGACTTGTTGGGGGTGGCAGTAGCCATTTCAGGAATTGCAAGTCCATTTTTATTGAACGAGTCCATGATGGAAATTCCAGGTTCACTGATGACCCTTGAGTCCTCTGAAGACTGCTGGTAGGTTGGTTGGTCGTTGATGGTTTCTTCGTCCGACTGTTCTGGCTCGTCTGTGTGCCTCAGCTTTGTCTGATCCATGTGTTTCCTGCAAGTTTGCCCATTCTTGAGCTTAATAACGAATACTCTGTTGCCCTCCTTGGCCATGACCATACCAGCGATCCATTTGGGACCCTGACCATAGTTCAACACATATACAGGATCATTAACAGAAATCTCGCATGACACAGTTGCGCGATCATGGTACCCTTGTTGACTTTGTCTTCTCTATTCAACATGATTATTTAAATCTGGGTGTACCAGAGATAGCTTGGTCTTAAGACCTCTTTTCATCATGAGCTCAGCAGGCGAGACCCCTGTGAGTGTGTGGGGTCTTGTCCTGTAACTCAACAGTATGCAGGACAAGCGGGTCTGCAGTACCCTTGGGTTACTCTCCTCATGCTTTGCTTGATAATTTGTACTGCATGTTCAGCTTGCCCATTGGATGCAGGCTTGAACGGTGCTGACCTTACATGTTTTATGCCATTAAGTTTCACAAACTCCTGAAACTCCTGACTGGTGAAGCACGACTCATTGTCGCTCACCACTACGTCAGGCAGACAATGTGTCACAAAAATAACATTGAGATTCTCTATGGTTGCCGTGGACGTGCTGGATGACATGATTATGCATTCTATCCACTTAGAATAAGCGTCCACCACCACGAAAAACATCTTGCACAGGAAGGGACCTATAAAATCTACATGGATCCTGGACCAAGGTTTGGATGGCCATGACCACAGACTCAGCGGCGATTCCACTAGTGCTTTGCTGAGCTGCATGCAAGTGTTGCACTGATGCACGCATGCTTCCAGTTCAGAATCAATTCCTGGCCACCATACACGGGACCTGGCGATGGCTCTCATCATCACTATACCTGGATGTGTGCTGTGTAACTCACGCACAAACTTCTCTCTCCCTTTCTTGGGCATTACAATGCAATTGCCCCAAAATATGCAATCTGCTTGAATAGACAGTTTGTCCTTGCGACGAATGTACGGTTTGGCCTCCTCGCACATTTGTTTAGGTATGGCAGACCAATCCCCTTTGAGGATGCAACCCTGTACCTCCGATAATATCGGGTCCTGGCTGGTTCAGGTCTTAACCTGTTGAGCCATGACAGGGGTTCCTTCACTCTCAAAAGCATCCGTGATTAACATTAGATCCGCTGGTTGTGGTGTTTCCACCTCCGGTGTGGGCATCGGCAACTGGCTCAAAGCATCGGCACAATTCTCTGTGCCAGGTCTGTGGTGAATGACATAATCATAGGCAGATAATGTCAGCGCCCACCTTTTGGATGCGGGATAAAGAGTTGATACCTTTGCTCTCGGAAAACAATGAAATGAGCGGCTTGTGATCAGTCTATAATTCGAACCTCAGACCGAACAGGTATTGATGCATCTTTTTAACACCATACACACACGCTATGGCTTCTTTTTCTGCCATGCTGTAGGCTCTTTTCGCTTTAGACAAACTTTTGGATGCATACGCGGCAGGTTGCCGTTTCCCCGACTCATTGGCTTGTTGGAGTACGCAACCAATTCCATATGACGATGCGTCACAGGCCAAAACTAAACGTTTACATGGGCCATAATGCACCAGCTTCTTGTTCGAGCAAAGCAGATTGGTAGCTTTCTCGAAAGCACTGTCTTGCGATGCGTCTCACACCCAGTTGTCTCCTTTTCTCAATAGCATGTGCAGTGGTTCTAGTAAGGTGCTCAATTTAGGTAGGAAATTACCAAAGTAGTTGAGTAGACCCAGGAACGAGCGCAGCTCCGTCACATTCTGCGGCTTGGGTACATTCTTGATGGCCTTGGTTTTCACGTCAGTAGATCTGATGCCATCAGTGGTGATTTTCCTCCCGAGGAATTCGACCTCAGGTGCCATGAAGACACACTTTGAACATTTCATTCTGAGTCCCACTCTATCCAAACGCAGTAGAACTTCTAGGTTGCTCAGATGTTCCTTGGAGTCATGGCCAGTGATCAGGATGTCATCTTGGAACAAGACGGTTCTGGGAATGGACTTCAGTAGACTTTCCATATTCCTCTGGAATATTGCTGCAGCCGAGCGAATTCCGAAAGGGCACCTGTGGTAAATAAACAGTCCTTTGTGCGTGTTAATGCACGTAAGTCTCTTCGATGTCTCGACCAACTCCTGTGTCATTTAGGCTGACGTCAAGTCCAGTTTTGTGAACGATTTCCCTCCGGCTAGCGTCGCAAACAAGTCATCAGCCTTCGGTAATGGGTACTAATCTTGTTTTGAAACCCTGTTGATCATAGCCTTGTAGTGTCCACAGATTCTGACTGTGCCATCTCTTTTCAGCACAGGAACAATGTGGCTGGCCCATTCATTAAATTCGACCAGTGATATGATCCCTTCACACTGGAGTCTGTCCAGTTCAATTTCAACCTTCTCCCTCATCATATACGGCACTGCACGAGCTTTATGATGAACGGGTCTTGCACCTGAGTCTACATGGATCTGCACCTTTTCTCTCGTGAAGTAGCCGATACCCGGTTTGAATAGCGAGGGGAACTTGCTCAATATTTGGACACATGTATCTTCCTCCGAAGACAATGCTTTTATGTCATTCCAGTCGCATCTGATTTTCTCCAACCAGCTCCTGCCGAGCAGCATTGGGCCATTGCCTGGAACAATCCACAGCGATAACTCGTGAACCGCACCGTTATATGACACATTAATTTGAGCACTGCCAATCACCTTTATCAGTTTTTTGGTGTACTTGCACAGCTTGGTGTTAACAGGGCTCAGCCTGGGCCTCACAGTCTTAGTATCCCACAGTTTATAAAATACCCTCTCATTCATGATCGATTGACTCGCCCCCGTGTCCAGTTCCATCGATACCGGTATCCCGTTAAACTTCACATTAATCAAAATTGGTTTACACTTGGTTATGAAGGAGTACAGTCCATACACTTCCTCCTCTGGCATCTCGGAATGCGTATCCGTATCCACGCTAGTCTGACTCTCATCCTCCATGTGGTGTGGCCCAGCTCGCTTGCTCATCTACGGACACTTGCGCTGGAGATGCCCCACTCTCAGACAGTCTTTGAAATTATATTGCTTAAATCGGCACTGCTGGTGCCGATGATTTCCTCCACAACGCCAACATGGAGAAGTTGAATACATTCCCGCTGGCGGACTTTGGGCAGCCACAGGTTTCGCGAACGCAGCCGGATAGGCCCTGCCATGTGCCGCTCTGCCAAACGCCGAATCAATTGCATTTACAGTACTTGTCGAGGTTCGGTTCTTCACCGCTATTTGCTTTAGACTCCTGTCCGTCGTCATACATGATTGAGCAATTTGGATGGTCCTTTTTAAATCCAACTCCTCTACCGCCAGAAGTTTACGCAGGATCACCTCGTGGTTGATAATGATAATAAAGAAGTCCCGCAGCATGTCTGCCAACACTGTCCCGAACTTGCACAGTCCCGCTAGACGTCTCAGGTCGGCAACGAATTCCGCCGTGCTCTGGCCCTCCGATCGAACGTGTATATAAAACCTGTATCACGAGATGATGATGCCGTCGTCTGGCTTGAGGTGCTCCCGTATCAATGTACACAACTCCTCATACGATTTTTCTGTTGGATCACTAGACATGAGTAGATTCTTTATCAGACCATAGATCTTTGAACCGCACACAGTGAGGAACACAGCCCGGCGCTGATCTGCATCGTCGACCCCCTTCATTTTGTTGGCCACGAAGTACTGGTTCAAATGGCTCACAAAGTCTGCCCAATCTTCTCCCACCACAAATCGCTCTAAAAATCCAATCGTGCTTATTTTGCAAACAAAGGTTCTTGTATTCTCGTCGCCAAATGTTATGTATGCAATAAAAGTTCAAACTGAGCACTGTTTAACTAAGCAAGGTACAACCTTGGCTCTGCCTTATTTAGGCCCAAAGTGCCTGACTCTCAAAATGGTTGACCTTTCAATACCTGAGCAGCACCATGTGCGTGCTGCTCAGTGGCCTCCAACAATGACGCCATCTGGTGGCTACAAACAGAATGTACTACATGACCCTTCCCCACAATTGAATTTGAACTGACAGGTCTGTAGTTTCCTGGTTTCTCTCTTCCGCCTTTCTTAAATAATGGAGTGCCATTTGCAATTTTCCAATCCAAAGGCACAATTCCTGAGTTGAGAGAGCTATGGAAAATTATGATTAACGCATTTGGAATTCCCTACCTATTTCCTTTAATACCCTAAAAGCTTTGAAAGTATACTGTGGGTTAATTGCAAATGAGTGCTTAACATATTTGTAAAAAATCCATCACTTTGTTTCTCTAGCAAAGGCATTTAAAATAAACAAGAAAGAAAGAAAAGTGGTAATTGAGAGAGAAAGTGAGGGAGTATCAAAGATATAAGACAGAAGTAACAGAAAGAGAGAGGGATACATCTCTCCCATTAAAACTATGGTTTAGATAGGGTCACATCTAGACAAAAATTGATGAAAGAGTTATGTCGACCTTCTCTGAATATAACTGGGAATCTCTGTCTTGAGTGTTACTTTGTTCACCACAAGAAAAATCAATAAATGGATGTAGGTTTTACATTTTCCATGTACTTTTCTGGATTTTCTGGGGGTGGGGGTGGTTACATGTCCTGAGCACCTCTCTCGCCTACCGAATAACAACTTAGTCCTTCAGTGCTTGACTTCAATGGAAAGGAAAATTGGGTGGGGTATATAATGGTCGCCCATTCTGATATTGCCCGTTTTACGCTCCTATCGAAGTTGAAAATTCCATCGGTTGACCTGTTGCTGGGATTGAGTTTCCACAGTTACTGGGTGCTCGCTACCATCTCACCAAATGGCCATCCTTCATATGTAAGCCTAGACAGTAAATATTAGCATGTTATTCAACTGCAGGAAACATCATAACCAAGAGTGACCCTGCCCTCAACTGATATTCACAAATGCACACTTCCAGCAAGGTTTTCTGGATAGTAATCAGGTGTGGGAAATCTGACTATTTTTTTCTCTCTCCAGTTCGAGCTGAAGGGTACTGAGGCCAACTAAAGTGCCTCCAATACCTCTTCAGCTGAAGTTAACTAATTCAGGGATTTAACCTGGGACCCTCTAGGTCAGTTACTTTCTGCCTTAATCAACTGAGATACTAAGCATTATTTTAGCTGTGGAAACCTACTTTTAAATTTTGTGTATTATTTTTATTCTGCGTGTCTTTCGGCATCATAATGAATAATGATTTATAAATCATTACCGAAACAAAGCAATAATTTTGTTTTAAAAATGTGCTTTATTCCACTTTAATACAATCATGGGATTGTAAGAACAATCAACCTGAAGAAAATACCATGGTTAAATTATGTGATTTACCTGCAATCCCTATGCAGAGCACATATCAGGGATTTGAACCTGGAAATTGGCATGTCTGATTCACAGCCTGCATGATTTTCTGCTTATTCATTTTAATGGCCAGAAAGTTCTGTGGCCCCACAGTTCAGATATACTGACCTTCATGTCTGAATTCCCGATATGCACATCTGTCACGCAAAGCTTTGCACCAGGAGTGTTAAAGTATAAAACTTACTTCATAATCCATGTGTCAAAACTTTCTTCAGTCACTGCTGTTAAATCTTGTAGAATGAGGAAAACACTCACATCTTTGTTTATGATTTTAAAAATTACAATTACAAAAACTACATTTTTGAATAAATAGTGAATTCCTTCTTAAATGCCATTAAATAACATCTAAAATTTTCACAAATGATCTGATTATCATAAATTCCCCAAATGTTTTGTTTTAAAGCTAAATTTCCTTTGAATCCAGATGCTGTTTTAGGCTCGAAGAAGCTTTGAGCTGTCACAAATACTTAATTTATTCTGCTTGATGCAAAATATACTCATGAACTAAGTAGTAAGATAAGCTTATGTATATTAAAAATGTAGGTGCCTATTCAGAAATATTGGGATTGAGCACAGAGGCTTTAATATGTATCTGGTCAAGCTATACCCTAAGAAAACTCAAAGCTGATAATGCGGGGAAGATTTATTCTGGTAGGTATTTGTAGTGAAATTGCAAACACTTTAATGTACTTGCATTTACAATTTCAGTACAACTGATGAACTGTGTGCATTTGCCCCGTGCATGTCTGAAATGGGGAAATGTTTAATTCTGCAGCACTGGCATCTTTCAAGTTGATAAACAAAAAAAACTCATCAAATTTAAAATAGTGAAAAATAGCATTCTAATAGTTAGGTGGTTTCTCGTTGCAATTACCACCAAAATAGCTTTAAACATCTTGGATGCACACAGGACCTGCATTAAAACTGCCCAAATACATTTGACAAGACAAGCCTTTGAGTGTATAAACCTGGACGAGATCAAACCCCCAAATTCCAAAGATAAAGGATAGTGTGCTAATTTACAGTGCAACTCAGTTCCTCTGCTATGTGATTTTCTACTTTCTTAGATGATAAATTATCATTGACTTTTCAATAATTGCTTTAATCAGATTAACTAGCTGGAAATTAAGCCTTTGATCCCTATATCACCTGCGGACATTGCAGAAAAATCCGGAAAGAAAGGATTTATGGAGCATGAAGTCAAACTCTTCATGGAGGGGGTGTTGAGGAGGCAATTGCAGTGAATCCATCAAGCTCCAAAACTTGTGGAGAGGAATAGGTTACTGAATAGTTGAATACAATCTATTGCAATAAAACAACCTTGAAAAATATCTGAAAGTAATTGAACGTGTTCTGTATTACAACAGGGATTGAAAGAGAAATTTGCCTTGTTAATTGGGAATCAATACTGTGTGCATAACCATATACATATGAATATACATAAATGACAGTCAGGAAAAGACCAGCTTATCCATCAAGCCTGCCCACATTCATGATGCTTGAAGCATCATGACTATAGACACTTTGTACTCTTCCCCCCTGCTCCCCCCCCCCCCGCCCCACCCCCCTGAGAAAATCATTTATAGCTACACAAACATTGTTAAACATTGCAGGGTATAACATATTTAGAAAAGATAGAGAGGGAAAAAGGGGAGTAGCTGTATTTATTAGGCTAACATAATAGCAGTAGAAAAAAGTGACGCAGCTATCAGCAAGACAAAAATAGAATCCATATGGATAGTGTAAGGTGGTCTGTATGAGGGGGTCAGGTTCCCTTCTGACCAACTTGAGTGGTTCGAATCGCTCCCACTTCCTTGGGTTCTGTACTCTGGATTTATTTGGGGGGTGTGACAAAAGCGCAAAGGACACTGGTTTGATGCAAAGAACTTTGGTTTTATTACACTCAAAGTAATACAGACTTACTACTCGAGTAAGAAAATACATGGTCAAACTTACAATCACTCTAATAAAGGACAGTACAAGGAAAGGTACAAGGTCAAACTTATAATCACTCTAATCAAGAACAATACAAGGAAAGGTACAAGGTCAAACTTATAATCACTCTAATACACTACACATTCAAAGGAGGTTGCAATAAAATTATACCTCCCACCTCCCAATACCTAATTCTAGCTAGGTTACACTCCAGGGCAGGCAGGGACTTATGCTTACCAATGCTTTTGATAGTTAATGGTAGATGGTGACGTTCTCCAGTAAGCATTGTTGTTGCCAATTTAAGTGTATCTAAGGGTTAAGTCATGGCAGGAGAGCTCGGTCATGTGATATGCTCCTCCTGTACCATGTGGGAACTCAGGGACACTTCCGGTGTCCCTGACGACTACGTGTGCGGGAAGTGTATCCGCCTCCAGCTCCTGACGGTCCGCGTTGCAGAATTGGAGCTGAGGGTGGATTTACTCTGGAGCATCCACGATGCTGAGAATGACGTGGGTAGCACATGTAGCGAGTTGGTCTTACCGCAGGTGAAGGGTCCACAGCCAGATAGGGAGTGGAAGACTAGCAGGAAGAGCAGTGCAAGGAAAGTAGTGCAGGGGTCCCCTGCGGTCAACCCCCCCCCCCCCCGGAAAACAGATACACCGCTTTGAGTACTGTTGAGGGGGATGACTCATCAGGAGAGGGCAGCAGCAGCCAAGTTCATGGCACCATGGCTGGCTCTGCTGCACAGGAGGGCAGGAAAAAGAGTGGGAGAGCAATAGTGATAGGGGATTCAATGGTAAGAGGAATAGATAGGCGTTTCTGCGGCCGCAACCGAGACTCCAGGATGGTGCAAGGGTCAAGGATGTCTCGGAGCGGGTGCAGGATATTCTGAAAAGGGAGGGTGAACAGCCAGTTGTCGTGGTGCACATTGGTACCAACGATATAGGTAAAAAAAGGGATGAGGTCCTACGAGACGAATTTAAGGAGCTAGGAGCTAAATTAAAACATAGGACCTCAAAAGTAGTAATCTCGGGATTGCTACCAGTGCCACGAGCTAGTCAGAGTAGGAATCGCAGGATAGCTCAGATGAATATGTGGCTCGAGCAGTGGTGCAGCAGGGAGGGATTCAAATTCCTGGGGCATTGGAACCGGTTCTGGGGGAGGTGGGACCAGTACAAACCGAACGGTCTGCACCTGGGCAGGACCGGAACCAATGTCCTTGGGGGAGTGTTTGCGAGTGCTGTTGGGGGGGGGGGAGTTAAACTAATATGGCAGGGGTATGGGAACCAATGCAGGGAGACAGAAGGAAACAAAATGGAGACAAAAGCAAAAGACAGAAAGGAGATGAGTAAAAGTGGAGGGCAGAGAAACCCAAGGCAAAAAACAAAAAGGGCCACTGTACAGCAAAATTCTAAAGAGTCAAAGTGTAATAAAAAGGCAAGCATGAAAGCTCGGTGCCGCAATGCAAGGAGCATTCGGAACCCAGGAGAGGGCTCTGAGCTAGTTAGAGTGGGTGAGAGCACAGATGAACAGGACTCCAAGAAAGAATGCAAAAGGCAGGAGGCAACAGAGCAGAGTAGCACTGGGGTAAGTGTAAACCACAAGGTGATAGGAAGGGACAATATGTATGAATATATAGGGGCTGCAGGAGGGGTCAAAATGAAAAATCATGGTTTAAAAACTAGTATTAAAACACTCTACCTAAACTCACACAGCATTCAAAATAAAGTAAATGAGTTGACGGCACAAACCATTACAAATGGGTATGATTTGGTGGCCATTACAGAAACGTGGTTGCAGGGGGGCCAAGACTGGGAATTAAACATACAGGGGTATCTGACAATTTGGAAAGATAGACAAGAAGGGAAAGGAGGTGGGGTAGCTCTTTTAATAAAGGATGATATCAGGGCAGTTGTGAGAGTCGACATTGGCTCTAATGAACAAAATGTTGAATCATTGTGGGTGGAGATTAGAGATAGTAAGGGGAAAAAGTCACTGGTGGGCATAGTTTATAGGCCCCCAAATAATAACTTCACGATGGGGCGGGCAGTAATCAAGGGAATAATGGAGGCATGTGAAAAAGGAACGGCAGTAATCATGGGGGATTTTAATCTACATATCGATTGGTCAAATCAAATCGCACGGGGTAGCCTTGAGGAGGAATTCATAGAATGCATACGGGATTGCTTCTTAGAACAGTATGTTACAGAACCGACAAGGGAGCAAGCTATCTTAGATCTGGTCCTGTGTAATGAGACAGGAATAATAAACGATCTCCGAGTAAAAGATCCTCTCGGAATGAGTGATAACAGTATGGTTGAATTTGTAATACAGATTGAGGGTGAGGAAGTAGTGTCTCAAACGAGCGTACTATGCTTAAACAAAGGGGACTACAGTGGGATGAGGGCAGAGTTGGCTAAAGTAGACTGGGAACACAAACTAAATGGTGGCACAATTGAGGAACAGTGGAGGACTTTTAAGGAGCTCTTTCATAGTGCTCAACAAAAATATATTCCAGTGAAAAAGAAGGGCGGTAAGAGAAGGGATAACCAGCCGTGGATAACCAAGGAAATAAAGGAGAGTATCAAATTAAAAACCAATGCGTATAAGGTGGCCAAGGTTAGTGGGAAACTAGAAGATTGGGAAAATTTTAAACGACAGCAAAGAATGACTAAGAAAGCAATAAAGAAAGGAAAGATAGATTACGAAAGTAAACTTGCGCAAAACATAAAAACAGATAGTAAAAGCTTTTACCGATATATAAAACGGAAAAGGGTGACTAAAGTAAATGTTGATCCCTTAGAAGATGAGAAGGGGGATTTAATAATGGGAAATGTGGAAATGGCTGAGACCTTAAACAATTATTTTGCTTCAGTCTTCACAGTGAAAGACACAAAAACCATGCCAAAAATTGCTGGTCACGGGAATGTCGGAAGGGAGGACCTTGAGATAATCACTAGCACTAGTGGGGTAGTGCTGGACAGGCTAATGGGACTCGAGGTAGACAAGTGCCCTGGTCCGGATGAAATGCATCCCAGGGTATTAAAAGGGTTGGCAGAAGTTATAGTAGATGCATTCGTTATAATCTACCAAAATTCTCTGGACTCTGGGGAGGTACCAGCGGATTGGAAAGCAGCTAATGTAACGCCTCTGTTTAAAAAGGGGGCAGACAAAAGGCGGGTAACTATAGGCTGGTTAGTTTAACATCTGTAGTGGGGAAAATGCTTGAAGCTATCATTAAGGAAGAAATAGCCAGACATCTAGATAGGAATAGTGCAATCAAGCAGATGCAACATGGATTCATGAAGGGGAAATCATGTTTAAGTAATTTACTGGAATTCTTTGAGGATATAACGAACATGGTGGATAGAGGTGTACCAATGGATGTGGTGTATTTAGATTTCCAAAAGGCATTCGATAAGGTGCCACACAAAAGGTTACTGCAGAAGATAAAGGTACACAGAGTCAGAGGAAATATATTAGCATGGATAGAGAATTGGCTGGCTAACAGAAAGCAGAGAGTCGGGATAAATGGGTCCTTTTCAGGTTGGAAATCGGTGGTTAGTGGTGTGCCACAGGGATCGGTGCTGGGACCACAACTGTTTACAATATACATAGATGACCTGGAAGAGGGGACAGAGTGTAGTGTAACAAAATTTGCAGATGACACAAAGATTAGTGGGAAAACGGGTTGTGTAGAGGACACAGAGAGGCTGCAAAGAGATTTAGATAGGTTAAGCGAATGGGCTAAGGTTTGGCAGATGGAATACAATGTTGGAAAATGTGAGGTCATCCACTTTGGGAAAAAAACAGTAAAAGGGAATATTATTTGAATGGGGAGAAATTACAACATGCTGCAGTGCAGAGGGACCTGGGGGTCCTTGTGCATGAATCCCAAAAAGTTAGTTTGCAGGTGCAGCAGGTAATCAGGAAAGCGAATGGAATGTTGGCCTTCATTGCGAGAGGGATGGAGAACAAAAGCAGAGAGGTCCTGCTGCAACTGTACAGGGTATTGGTGAGGCTGCACCTGCGTGCAGTTTTGATCACCTTACTTAAGAAAGGATATACTAGCTTTGGAGGGGGTACAGAGACGATTCACTAGGCTTATTCCGGAGATGAGAGTGTTACCTTATGATAGATTGAGTAGACCGGGTCTTTACTCGTTGGAGTTCAGAAGGATGATGGGTGATCTTATAGAAACATTTAAAATAATGAAAGGGATAGACAAGATAGAGGCAGAGAGGTTGTTTCCACTGGTCAGGGAGACTAGAACTAGGAGCCACAGCCTCAAAACACGGGGGAGCCAATTTAAAACCGAGTTGAGAAGGAATTTCTTCTCCCAGAGGGTTGTGAATCTGTGGAATTCTCTGCCCAAGGAAGCAGTTAAGGCTAGCTCATTGAATGTATTCAAATCACGGATAGATAGATTTTTAACCAATAAGGGAATTAAGGGTTACAGGGAGCGGGCGGATAAGTGGAGTTGAGTCCACGACCAGATCAGCCATGATCTTGTTGAATGGCGGAGCAGGCTTGAGGGCTAGATGGCCTACTCCTGTTCCTAATTCTTATGTTCTTATGTTCTTCCTTCCTTCAGGAGTTCAAGACTTTGAGGCTGGAGAAGTTAGTTTACAACTGTCGCGTTGGTTTGTCTCCTTGGCTTGATGAGGTAGTGGCAGTCTTGTGGCTACCTAGCAACCATTTCTCTCTCACCTCTGTTGAAAACAGGGGTCAGTTATATGATTTCAGTGTTCTAATCTGAGCACCAAATCTCTTCAAAATCTTTTGTATAACTTTGGCGGGCTTGGTTCTTCGTTCTAATATTTTGTCGGGCTCGTTAAAAATTGATATGTCTTCCGTGGGTTGATGTTCGAAAACTGTTTCCCGATGGAAATATTAGTTTGGTAATTGCAATGTCATTTTGTGCTTTGTCTTTCACATACAGGCTGGATTGGGCCTCTTTGTGATGTATATGCTGAAATGGTTGTCCAGACCCATGTTGATGGGGAGCTACCTCTGGGTGATTTTGTGATGTTAATGTCTCTTTTGGAGAAGGATTTTCAAACACTCATTCTTCCAGACAGGTTAACTCAGTTCTCACACCCAGGTAGCTTTACTTAATTAGACTGACTGTCTCTTGCTAGCTCCATAGGTCCGCCCACAGCCTTGAGTTTGTCTTTTAAAATCCAAAATTATATTAAAGTTCGTAGTTTCTTTCATAAGCACTTTAGAATTCCAAACTTTTCAGTAGATAGTCCCAAATTAAATTTCCTTTCGAATGAGCCCAAACACAGGGAGGTGTTTCTTGTGAATTTTTCATTCCTTCATTCATCACCGACCCACCCACCCTCTGAGAAAATCTTTTATAGCTACACAAACATTGTTAAACATTGCAGGGTATAACATATTTAGAAAAGATAGAGAGGGAAAAAGGGGAGGTGGAGTAGCTGTACTTATTAGGATAACATAATGGCAGTAGAAAAAAGTGAAGCAGCTATCAGCAAGACAAAAATAGAATCCATATGGATAGAGATAAAAGATAATCAAGGATCAATCACACTAATAGGTTTAGTCCACAGACCACCTAATAATGGAAAGGAGGTGGAGGAAGAAATATGCAGACAAATTAGGGAAACAGAGAAAGATAGAAACATAGAAAATAGGTGCAGGAGTAGGCAATTCGGCCCTTCGAGCTTGCACCACCATTTGATAAGATCATGGCTGATCATTCCCTCAGTACCTCTTTCCTGCTTTCTCTCCATACCCCTTGATCCCTTTAGCCGTAAGGGCCATATCTAACTCCCTCTTGAATATATCCAATGAACTGGCATCAACAACTCTCTGTGGCAGGGAATTGCACAGGTTACCAACTCTCTAAGTGAAGAAGTTTCTCCTCATCTCAGTCCTAAATGGCCTATCCCTTATCCTAAGTGTGTCCCCTGGTTCTGGACTTCCCAAACATCGGAAACAATCTACCCGCATCTAACCTGTCCAATCCCGTCAGAATCTTGTATGTTTCTATGAGATCCCCTCTCATCCTTCTAAACTCCAATGTATAAAGGCCCAGTTGATCCAGTCTCTCCTCATATGTCAGTCCGGCCATCCTGGGAATCAGTGAACTTTCGTTGCACTCCCTCAGTAGCAAGAATGTCCTTCCTCAGATTAGGAGACCAAAATTGAACACAATATTCCAGGTGAGGCCTCACCAAGGCCCTGTACAACTGCAGTAAGACCTCCCTGCTCCTATACTCAAATCCCCTAGCTATGAAGGCCAACATACCATTTGCTTTCTTTACCGCCTGCTGCACCTGTATGCCAACTTTCAATGACTGATGAACCATGACACCCAGGTCTCGTTGCACCTCCCCTTTTCCTAGTCTGCCACCATTCAGATAATATTCTGTCTTCGTGTTTTTGCCCCCAAAGTGGATAACCTCACATTTATCCACATTATACTGCATCTGCCATGCATTTGCCCACTCACCTAACCTGTCTAAGTCACCCTGCAGCCTCTTAGCGACCCCTCACAGCTCACACCGCCACCCAGTTTGATGTCATCTGCAAACTTGGAGATATTACACTCAATTCCTTCATCCAAATCATTGATGTATATTTTAAAGAGCTGGGGTCCCAGCACTGAGCCCTGCGGCACTCCACTAGTCACTGCCTGCCATTCTGAAAAGAACCCATTTATCCCGACTCTCTGCTTCCTGTCTGCCAACCAGTTCTCTATCCACATCAGTATATTACCCCCAATACCATGTGCTTTGATTTTGCACACCAATCTCTTGTGTGGGACCTTGTCGAAAGCCTTTTGAAAGTCCAAATACACCACATCCACTGCTTCTCCCTTGTCCACTCTACTAGTTACATCCTCAAAAAATTCCAGAAGATTTGTCAAGCATGATTTCCCCTTCATAAATCCATGCTGACTTGGACCGATCCTGTCAGTGCTTTCCAAATGCGCTGCAATTTCATCTTTAATAATTGATTCCAACATTTTCCCCACTACTGATGTCAGGCTAACCGGTCTATAATTACCCACTTTCTCTCTCCCTCCCTTTTTAAAAAGTGGTGTTATATAAGCTACCCTCCAGTCCATAGGAACTGATCCCGAGTAGATAGACTGTTGGAAAAAGATCACCAATGCATCCACTATTTCTAGGGTCACTTCCTTAAGTACTCTGGGATGCAGACTATCAGGTCCCGGGGATTTATCGGTCTTCAATCCCATCAATTTCCCTAACACAATTTCCCGCCTAATAAAGATATCCTTCAGTTCCTCCTTCTCACTAGACCCTCGGTCCCCTAGTACTTTCGGAAGGTTATTTGTGTCTTCCTTCATGAAGACAGAACCAAAGTATTTGTTCAATTGGTCTGCCATTTCTTTGTTGCCCATTATAAATTCACCTGAATCCGACTGCAAGGGATCTACGTTTGTCTTCACTAATCTTTTTCTCTTCACATATCTATAGAAGCTTTTGCAGTCAGTTTTTATGTTCCCGGCAAGCTTCTTCTCGTACTCTATTTCCCACTCTTAATTAAACCCTTTGTCCTCCTCTGCTGAATTCTAAATTTCTCCCAGTCCTCAGGTTTGCTGCTTTTTCTGGCCAATTTACATGCCTCTTCCTTGGATTTAACACTATCCTTAATTTCCCTTGAGTCACCTTCCCCGTTTTATTTTTACTCCAGACAGGGATGTACAATTGCTGAAGTTCATCCATGTGATCTTTAAATGTTTGCCATTGCCTATCCACCGTCAACCCTTTAAGTATCATTTGCCAGTCTTCTCTAGCCAATTCACACCTCAAACCATCGAAGTTACCTTTCCTTAACTTCAGGACCCTAGTTTCTGAATTAACTGTGTCACTCTCCATCCTAATAAAGAATTCTACCATGTTATGGTCACTCTTCCCCAAGGGGCCTTGCACAACAAGATTGCTAATTAGTGCTTTCTCATTACACATCACCCAGTCTAGGATGGCCAGCTCCCTGGTTGGTTCCTTGCCATATTGGTCTCGAAAACCATCCCTAATACACTCCAGGAAATCCTCCTCCACCGCATTGCTACTAGTTTGGTTAGCCCAATCAATATGTAGATTAAAGTCACCCATAATAAATGCTGTACCTTTATTGCATGTATTGTGTTCCTAACACAGATGAGATTGCACACAGGGAGGTTAAAGTAACAGTGACCTCAGTCTTTATTAAGACACTCCAGAGTGATGAACAGGCCTTAGGGGACGATTTATATACAGTGCTCCCAAGGGATGCTGGGATCCCTTGGGACTTCAGGGGATGTGCTCCCTGGTGGCGGAACATGGGAGTGCATGCTTTACAGATACACAACATCACTCCCCCACAAAGTCAAAGTGAAAACTATTTACAAGGTGAGGCGGTCAGGAGCCTTTCTTTCCCTGGTGGACCGCCTCGGTACAAATGTCTGTTCTGGTGTGTTGGCTGTGCCCTCACTGGGCTGGCGTGTTGTTGGCCCTGCAGTGCTGTTGGGTGAGCCCGGCCTTGCTGGGCTGTTGGGCGTGATAGGTTCAATTTCCTGGTCCGGCGTGGTGTTATTGATCCTTTGGGTGTGTGTTGTGGGCTCGAAAAAGGTGGTGTCTGCTGTGGGTTGTTCACGGCAGTCTGTGAGCAGCAGCCTTGTTTGGTCCAGGTGCTTTCTGCAAATTTGTCCATTGTCTAGTTTGACTACAGCACCCTACTCCCTTTTTTAGCCATCACCGTGCCCGCGATCCACTTGGGACCATGTCCATAGTTTAGCACATACACAGGGTCATTCAGATCAATTTCCCGTGACACAGTGGCGCGACCATCGTTTACATTTTGTTGTTGCCGCCTGCTCTCTACCTGATCACGCAGGGTGGGGTGAACCAGCGAGAGTCTGGTTTTAAGTGTCCTTTTCATGAGTAGCTCAGCCGGAGACACCCCTGTGAGCGAGTGGGGTCTCGTGCGGTAGCTGAGCAGTACTCAGGACAGGCGGGTTTGGAGTGAGCCTTCTGTGACTCGTTTAAGGCTCTGTTTGATTGTTTGTACTGCCCGCTCTGCCTGCTCATTGGAGGCTGGTTTAAACGGGGCCGAGGTGACATGTTTGATCCCATTGTGGGTCATGAAGTCTTTAAATTCGGCACTGGTGAAACATGGCCCGTTGTCAGTGACCAGTATGTCAGGCAGGCCGTGGGTGGCTAACATGGCCCTCAGGCTTTCAATGGTGGCGGTGGCGGTGCTTCCCAACATTATTTCACATTCAATCCATTTTAAAAAAGCATGCACCACCACCAGAAACATTTTACCGAGAAACGGGCCCGCATAGTCGACATGGATCCTCGACCATGGTTTGGAGGGCCAGGACCCCAAACTTAGTGGTGCCTTTCTGGGCGCGTTGTTCAACTGAGCACACACGCGGCATTGCCGTACACAGGACTCTAAGTCAGAGTCGATACCGGGCCACCACACGTGGGATCTGGCTATAACATTCATCATTACTATACCCGGGTGTGTGCTGTGGAGATCTGAGATGAACGTCTCCCTGCCCTTTTTGGATAGCACTATGCAGTTACCTCACAACAGGCAGTCTGCCTGAATGGGCAGCTTATCCTTTTACCGCTAGAATGGCTTGATTAGCTCTTGCATTTCAACAGGAATGCTGGACCAGCTGCCATGCAGTACACAGTTTTTTACTCGGGACAGCAGAGTCCAAGTCCTAATCTGGCAGGTCGTGACAGGTGATTTATCATTTTCAAACGCTTCCGTGACCATCAACAAGTCTGCGGGCTGCGCCACCATCAACAAGTTTGCAGGCTGCACCATTTCCACCCCCGTGGTGGGCAATGGTAGCCGACTGAGAGCATCTGCACTGTTCTTGGTACCTGACCGGTGGCGGATGGTATAGTTATACGCTGATAGCGCGAGTGCCCACCTTTGTATGCGGGCTGACGCATTAGTATTTATCCTCTTGTTTTCAGCGAACAGGGATATGAGGGGCTTGTGATAGGTTTCCAGCTCAAATTTGAGACCAAACAGGTACTGATGCATTTTCTTTACCGCGAACACACACGCTAATGCCTCTTTCTCAATCATGCTGTAGTCCCTCTCGGCCTTAGACAAGCTCCTGGTGGAATAGGCGACAGGTTGCAACTTCCCCGCAAGGTTAGCTTGTTGTAATACACACCCGACTCCGTACGACGATGCATCAATGCTAGCACAAGTCTTTTACACGGGTTATACAATACAAGCAGCTTGTTGGAGCATAAAATGTTTCTGGCTTTCTCAAAAGCAATTACTTGTTTTTTTTTCCCATACCCAGTTCTCACCTTTACGCAATAACACATGTAGGGGCTCTAAGAGGGTGCTTATCCCCGGTAGGAAGTTACCAAACTAGTTGAGGTGTCCCAGGAACGACCGCAGCTCCATGACGTTCTGTGGCCTGGGCGCATTCCTGATAGCCTCTGTCTTGGCGTCTGTGGGTTGAATGCCATCCGCCATGATCTTTCTCCCCAAAATCTCCACTTCTGTTGCCATGAAGACGCATTTCGACCTCTTCAGCTGCAGCCCTACGCAATCCAGTCGCTGGAGAACCTCCTCCAGGTTTTGTAGGTGCTCAACGGTGTCCCGACCCGTGACCAATATGTCGTCCTGAAAAACCACCGTGCGTGGTACCAACTTGAGTAGGCTCTCCATGTTTCTCTGGAAGATCACTGCAGCCGACCGAATTCCAAAGAGGCATCTGTTGTAGATGAACAGTCCCTTGTGCGTGTTGATGCAGGTGACGCCCTTCAAAGACTCCTCCAGCTCCTGCATCATGTAGGCCGAAGTCAAGTCGAGCTTGGTGAACGTCTTGCCTCCTGCCAGCGTCGCAAATAGGTCGTCTGCCTTAGGTAGCGGGTATTGGTCCTGTAGCGAGAAATGATTAATAGTTACTTTATAATCGCCGCAAATCCTGACCGTGCCATTACTTTTGAGTACTGGAACAATCGGGCTGGCCCAGTCACTGAATTCCAGTGGGGAGATGATGCCCTCGCGTTGCAGTCTGTCCAGCTCGATTTCCACTCTCTCTCTCATCATGTGAGGTACCGCTCGTGCCTTCTGGTGAATGGGTCGTGCCTCTGGAACCAAGTGGATCTGCACCTTCGCCCCGGAAAAGTTTCCAATGCCTGGCTCAAAAAGGGAAGGAAATTTGTTGAGAACTTGGGTACATGAGGCCTCATCGACATGTGATAGCGCTCGGATGTCATCCCAGTTCCAGCGGATTTTGCCCAGCCAGCTCCTTCCAAGCAGTGTGGGGCCATCGCCCGGGACAATCCAGAGTGGCAATTCGTGCACCGTGCCCTCGTAGGTGACCTTGAGTATGCCGCTGCCCAGGACAGTGATGAGCTCTACGTTCTCAGTTTCGTGTGGATGGGGCTTAGGGCTGGTCTGAGTGCCTTGTTGCACCACAGTCTCTCAAACATCTTTTTACTCATGATGGATTGGCTAGCGCCAGTGTCCAGTTCCATGGCTACGGGTAAGCCATTCAATTTTACATTTAGCATTATAGGTGGGCATTTCATCGAAAATGTGTGCAACTCTGTACTTCAGCATCTGCCTCCTCTCTCTGAGGCTCAAAATTGCTTTGATCCGCCATGGACCGATCTTCCTCTGCCACGTGGTGGTTAGCAGGTTTTGAAGAGCTTGCAGCACGTCTGCAAGCTCGTTGGCGGTGCCCCATTGTTCCACAGCTCTTGCAAACATACTCTTTGAAGCGGCATGAATAGGCTGAATGGAAGCCTCCACAATGCCAACAAGGTGTGAATTGCCTTGCATTCATTCGTTTGTTGCGGATTCTGAGTCATCTGGATTACCTCAGGCCTGCTGGCAGTTGCAGAATCGTGGTTTCTGCCCTGTACATTTCTGCTCACAAACACAGTTCCAGTTAATTTCTTAACATTGCTAGCACTTGTGTGCTGAGAGATTTGTTTGGTGTTATCACTGGTGTTATCACATAAACGCTTGTGCTATCGCAATGGCCTTACTGAGGATCGGTGTCTCTACAGTCAAAAGTTTTCATAGGATGGTCTCGTGGCCAATGCCCAGTACAAAAAAGTCTGTGAGCCATCTGCTCCAGGTAACCATCAAACTCACATTGTCCTGCAAGTCACCTTAGCTCAGCGACGTAGCTCGCCACTTCCTGACCTTCAGATCGCTGGCACGTTTTAGAACCGATACCTCGCCATCAGCATGCTCTCTCTTGGGTTAAGATGCTCCCGAACCAGTGTACACAGCTCCTCATATGACTTATCTGTGGGTTTCACCAGAGCAAGAAGATTCTTCATGAGGCTGTAGGTCGGTGCCCCGCAGACCGTGAGGAGGACCGCTCTCCTTTTTGCAGTACTTCCTTCTCCGTCCAGCTCGTTGGGTACAAAGTACTGGTCTTGCCGTTCGACATAGGCTTCCCAGTCCTCACCCTCCGAGAACTTCTCCAGGATTCCCACAGTTTTCTGCATCTTTGCTTTGGATTCGTATACTCGTCGCCAGTTATTGTATTCCTAACACAGATGAGACTGCACACAGGGAGACACTCCAGAGTGAGGAACAGGCCTTAGGGGCCGGCTTATATACAGTGTTCCCAAGGGATGCTGGGATCCTTTGGGACTTCAGGGGATGCGCTCCCTGATGGCGGAACATGGGAGTGTATGCTTTACAGATACACAACAGCATGCATCCCTTATTTCTTATTTGATTCTCTCCCCAACCTTACTACTACTGTTTTTTGGTCTGTACACAACTCCCACTAGCATTTTCTGCCCCTTGGTATTCCGCAGCTCCACCCATACCGATTCCACATCATCCAAGCTAATGTCCTTTCTTACTATTGCATTAATTTCCTCTTTAACCAGCAATGCCACCCCGCCTCCTTTTCCTTTCTGTCTATCTTTCCTAAATGTTGAATACCCCTGGATGTTGAGTTTCCAGCCTTGGTCACCCTGGAGCCATGTCTCCGTGATGCCAATTACATCATACCCATTAACTGCTATCTGCGCAGTTAATGCGTCCACCTTATTCCGAATATCCTCGCATTGAGACACAGAGCCTTCAGGCTTGTCTTTTTAACACATTTTGCCCCTGTAGAATTTTGCTGTAATGTGGCCCTTTTTGCTTTTTGCCTTCGGTTTCTCTGCCCTCCACTTTTACTTTTCTTCTTTCCTTTTGCTTCTGCCCCCATTCTACTTCCCTCTGTCTCCCTGCATAGGTTCCCATCCCCTGCCATATTAGTTTAACCCCTCCCCAACAGCACTAGCAAACACTCCCCCTAGGACATTGGTTCTGGTGCTGCCCAGGTGAAGACCGTTCGGTTTGTACTGGTCCCACCTCCCCCAGAACCGGTTCCAATGTCCCAGGAATTTGAATTCCTCCCTGTTGCACCACTCCTCAAGCCACGTATTCATCTGAGCTATCTTGCAATTCCTACTCTGACTAGCACGTGGCACTAGTAGCAATCCTGAGATTACTACTTTTGAGGTCCTACTTTTTAATTTAGCTCCCAGATCCCTAAATTTGTCTTGTAGGACCTCATCCCTTTTTTTTACCTATATCGTTGGTACCTATATGCACCACGACAACTGGCTGTTCACCCTCTATTTTCAGAATGCCCTGTACCTGCTCCGAGACATCCTTGATCCTTGCACCAGGGAGGCAACATACAATCCTGGAGTTTCGGTTGCGGCTGTAGAAACGTCTATTTATTCCCCTCACAATTGAATCCCCTATCACCACAGCTCTCCCACTCTTTTTTCATGGCAGTGTGGGTGACGCAGAGCCATCCACGGTGCCATGAACTTGGCTGCTGCTGCTCCCCCCTGGTGAGTCATCCCCCTCAACAGTACCCAAAGCGGTGTATCTGTTTTGCAGGGGGATGACCGCAGGGGACCCTGCACTACCTTCCTTGCACTGCTCTTCCTGTTGGTCATCCATTCCCTATCTGGCTGTGTACCCTTTTCCTGCAGTAAGACCAACTCACTAAACATGCTATTCACGTCATTCTCAGTAAATGAGTAAAAAACATAGAATAATAATCATGGAGGATTTCAACTACCCCAATATTAATTGGGCAGAAGAGATAAGAAAAGGGGATAAGGGAATGGAGTTCCTACTATGTGTACAGGACTCGTTTCTAAATCAATATGTAAAAAACCCAAAAAGGGAGGATTCGCTATTGGATCTAGTAATGGGGAATAAACCAGAGCAGATAAGAGAAGTAAAAGTAGGCGACCATCTACGCAAAAGTGACCATAATACAATACGCTTTAAGATGATAATTGAGAAGGACATAAATATGACGAAAACCAGGGTAAAGTGAAAAGCTGATTTTGAGGGGCTTAGAATAAAACTTGGGAAAATAAAATGGGCAACACTATTGGCAAACAACGATGTAGAGGAGCAATGGGAAACATTTAAAACAGTGTTCATCAGCGCGCAAGAACAATATATTCCGTTAATAGGAAAGAACAAACTAATCACTAATGAGATTCCATGGATGAATAAAGCCATAAGGGAACAATTGAGGTTAAGGAAAGAGGCATACATTAAGTACATAAACAGCAGGGGAGTGCACGATAAGGAAGAATACAACAACATTAGGAGAGAAATCAAACAAACAATTAGGAAGACAAAGAGGAACTATGAAATTAAATTATCAAGGAACATAAAACAAAACAGTAACAACATTTATATCAAATAACAAAGGAAGGTTGGGACGGGAATAGGGCCATTAAGGGATAGACAGGATAATACCACAGGTAACGATAGAGAGATGGCAGAAATAGGAAATAATTATTTTGCTTCAATATTTACCAGGGAGATAGAACAGGTGGACATGACATTGGATGATGCAACTAAAATAAAAAGGGGATTTATTAAATAAACTAATCAAACTCAAATAGGATAAAACCCCTAGTCCGGATGGATTGCATTCATGCATTTAAAATAATCTAAGAAAGAAATAGCAGAGGCATTACTACACATATTAAATAATTTGTTAGAAAAAGGTGTAATGTCAGAGGACTGGTGGATAGCTCATGTAATACCTATATTTAAGAAGGGGGATAGAACATGTCCAGGGAATTATAGACCTGTCAGCTTAACATCGGTGGTAAGAAAAATAATGGCTACTAAAGGAGAAAATAGAAGAACATTGTAAGGGGTTTTCAGGGAGTGTTGTTGTGCCTTGGGTGTCTCTCTCTGGGCTTCTGCCCTCACAGCGTATGCCTGGCCTGTGAGGTACCCTGAGTGCTGCAAGAGCACCCCTGGAGAGACTGTGTCCACAGCTTATGAAGGGGGTTTTGAGACTCGTGCGTCCCCACAGCTTATGCCTAGCCTGTGAGGCACCTGTGAGTGTCAAACACTCCTAACCCCTTCTTCCCTAGCCTGTGACACACAGTTGAGCGTTTTCGAGGCGCTCCTAACTTCCCTTACAATGTTCTGACATAAGACTCACGATCAGGAGTTGTAATACAATAGAACTGAGACAAGGTGATTCCAAGAGGAACTTAGGATTCCAAGAGGAACTTAGGCTTCCAATTTATTTGACAAGGCGTATCTCAACAAACAGCAATACACCAACAAAACAATCCCCCTAAATCCCATTAAACAGACACAACGAAAATCTTTACACAAGTTTAGCAGTACAATGCCCAACCTCCCACCTTTCCTGGCCTAACTGAGTTGGGAGTTCCGGGGACCAGAGGTTATACTCACTACTGTGCCTTCTGCAAGTCTGGTGGTTTGTTTCTTCTACCTTCGGTGTCTTCGGACACTGGTCTTCCTTCAGTGTCGAGAGGCTTGCTGGTTGTTGGATCATGAGGGCAGGGAACCACACACACTATGTCAGAAACCCCTTTTTATAGCCAGATTATCCAGTCCGCCTCTCCTGCTGAAATCAATTCTTCCCATTGGTGGGCTTTGTGATTTTGAAAAATGCAGCAGTTTTAGATTATTGCGGGTTTTTTCCACTAATGTTAACCTACTCAAGGTTTGAGTGGATGTTGATTGCGTTGGCCTCCTGTAGCCATTGTGTAGGCCCTTGGGTTGTTTTGGGTTCCCTGGTTTCTGAAGGTCTGCATAATTTTCCTCCAATTCAGTTTTTCTAACCTACTCAAGGTTTGAGTAGGTATAAATTAGGTTGGCCTCCTGTAGCCATTGTGTAGGCCCTTGGTTTGTTTTGGGTTCCCTAGTTTTCTGAAGGTCTGCATAATTTCCTTCTATAGTGTAAACATGGGGAAGACAATAGTCCGATAATGGCTGTGAGTCAGTCCCACAGTTTTCGAGCAAGTGCTCTCCCATTGGCTTGAAAGCCCCATGCTTCAGGCTGACTCTGTCCCACCATTGGCTCTCCGGTGTCCTCCCCCGTCCAATCACTGCTCTGCCAAGGTCAAACTGTATCGGTTTCAATTCACAGCACAGACTGATCCCACAGCCCTTTTCCTTCTGGATAAAATGAGGGGGTTTTCGTCCTCCCCTACAACATCTAGGGCTAAATTTTACACTTTTGTGCTTATCGCCCAAAAATGGGCGTTATTTCCGGCGGCGGTAAAAATGGGTTTTCATATCGCCGGCTTCTCGCCCATTCTCAAAGTACCTAGTCTCCATTTTTGAAATTGGGCATTACCGCGAGCGATATGAAATGGGCGGTAGCGTTAAATCTTGCTGACCTTCTGCTGTAAAGTGTGGCCGTCCTTAGCAACGGCATGGCAACGCTCGATTCCCACGATTCAGGACGTCAAGGATCATCATGACATGCGCAGAAGAGGAAACAGAGAGAGAGGGAGCTCAGAGGGACTGAAGGCGTGTCTGGATGTGGTGTGGCTGCTTTGGGAGGAAGGAGGGAGACTTTAGAGCTTTACAGAAAATGGGGAAACAAAAATTAGCTGTTACCAGTCACATATTTGCCCGAATTTGGCCTATAATGGAGAGAGAGGAGGAGGCATCACAGAATGCTGTGGAGACTGACGCTGGAGAGAGCAGTGAGGTGGGAGAGGAGCACATTGGAGGGCACAAAAGAGCGAGGAGGTTCTCGGACGAGGCAAATGCCTCCCTCCTGCAGGAGGTCGAGTTACGTGGGGTGATTTGACACATGGAGGGGGTGGAAAGCCCACCCCAAAGGCCTGCCAGAAGATATGGACTGAGATAGCAGAGGTGGTCTCGTCGGCGACCAACGAGGTGCTTGAGGGCAACCAATGCCGCAAACAATGGAACGACCTTGTGGGATCCGTAAAAGTAAGTATTACATTGATTTACAGGTACTTATGTATTTATATAATTTGATTTATAACAGTCATGAGTGACTATCAGCAGATGTGAGGTCTTCCACTTTTACCGGGAATGTTTTACTCAAAGCCTCCGGTCACGCTGCACGTCCTTAGGTAAAGAATGATAATTATCATAATAATCATGATTATATCTGTCGATTATGTGTTATATCAGTCTCTGCGACAGTACCTAGCAATGATATCACGCAATGATCTCATGCCATGTCGTCCTGTCACCTTTTACTGAAGAAGCTATCGACGATGAGGTCCATGCAGAGGCGAATGGGTGGGGGGCCACCAGTTGTCAGCAACATCATTGACATGGAGGAGCGGGTGCTCGCACTCGTGGGGAAGCATCCCCAGATAGCCACGGACACATCTGCAGACCCTGAAGTGATGCCACGTGAATAAAGCATACACCATTGCGTGATGTAAAGTCAATAGATGCCACACCCATTCATATCTGAACAATTATATATGATAGATGATTTCTAAAATTGTCTTGGAATAATGCTGGCCTAATGAAAATCATTGCAATGCAAATGTGCTGATGGTCATGAAATGTGATGTCTGTGATGATTTTGATAGCAGTGGTGCTTTTGTCGTGCATATGCTGTGTGTAGCGCTGGACTCAGCTTGTGACCCTAGCACCTCCTTCTCCTCTAATAATCTCATTTGTGTTTTGCAGCTCAGCCAACAGCGCGGCCCCATTCAAGACCACAGAGGCCAGAAGGTGGGGGCACGGGGCCCGACTCTCCAGAAGATCCAACATCTGGTGCTGAGGAGCTCCGATTCTCGCCCGTCAATCCGCTGGGTCTGTTCTTCACAGATGAGAGCGATGACTTCAAGGAACCTGCATCACCACGCTCCAGAAGCCATTCCACCCCAAGGCCATCTAGTGGTCCTCCGGTCATTCCCGCCTCCACTCTGGAGGTACTGGCCCCAAGCACCTCGCCACAGGGCGCCCCATTTGTCCCCAGGACAGCGCCGACCCCGCAGAGGCCTCGTGGACGCAGCAAGTCTGGTCCATGAATGCCACATGAGAGCAGAGAGATGGTACAGTTGTCCAGGTGGACTGTAGATATTGGTGACCAGCTCATCGAAGCATTGGGGGGCATATCCCGACAGCTGGCCTGCATGACTGAGTACATTCCATGGATGGTGGAGGCCCTGGATGCGATAGTCAGGAACACTGCTGGCACAGGCCTCCTAGTGGTCCCAGAGTGTGGCACTCCACCCCGAGCTCTGCACCACCACTGTGAAAGACAGATGAGAGCAAGGGCGAAGATCCTGCTTCTGCATCAGAGAATGTTGCCCCCTTGGCAACCCCACTCCCGTACCCATGCAACCACCGCCTCTGCTTTCATCCCCCCCCCAATGAGGCACCGCCTGAGGAGCTCCTCAGCCAGGTGCCGTAGAGCAAGGAGGGGAAGGGGTAGAGGTTGGGAAAAGGGGAGGGGGGAAGGAAAGTGAGTTGCATGTCCGCAGATGATGGCTGTGTTATATCTCCATCTGGGTGTATGCAATTTGTTGTAAATATGGGGGGAGGGGGCCACCTTTCTGCTTTGCCTTTGTATTTTGTGTTGCTGGACATGTTGACCATTTGATTGATGTCAATGGTGGAAAAAGTGGGGTGTGGCGGGGGTTGGGTGTTTTTGCCTGTGATACTTATGATTTCAGACCAATGTTGGTACAAATTTTTTTTTATTGAACATAACCTTGTTGCGCATTATCTCAGATAGCTGGACCGTTACACACTGGTGATTCCTTAACATGAAAGGGTTAAATAAAACTTAACCAATCAACGTAAACTTTAACTGGCACCAAGGTGATGGGCACCATTGATGTCTGAGCTACACACACACAGTAGTGTGTCAGCATTGTCACTCACAGCAATGTTCTTTCAGGCAAATCGTTCAGATATCAGCTCCTCACGTAAGAGTCTTGCAGCTATGTAGTCACCGCGGGCCCTTTCCTGCAGTCTGGGGGGAGTCGTGGGCATGGTTGTATAGCCAGCCTGATTATCTGGCCCTAGGTCAGCATCCAGCCCCTCATTGTCCTCTTCCTTTCTCTCCTGAGGTGGAGCATCAGTCCCTTCTTGCAATTCTTGGCCCCTCCTGATAGCCAGATTATGCAGCATGGAGAACACGACCACGAATTTACCTGCTTGCTCAGGGTTGCATTGTAGCTCCCCTCCTGAGTGGTCCAGACATCTGACGCGCTGCTTAGCACAGTTATTGTTTTCTGGGCCACATTGCTTGTGTCTCTGTGGTTCTGGTTGTATCGTTTCTCGGCCTCGGTGTGGGTGTCATGCAGGGGGGTCATCAGCCAGGTGGCTAGGCCATATCGGTTATCACCAAGCATCCAGCATTGTCCTTGTGGCTGACTGTTAAAGATGTCAGAGACAGCGCTCTCATGCAGGATATGAGCCTCATCGAAAGTGCCCAGACATTTGGCATTCACTGCCATGATGACCTGGTTGTGGTCGACAACTAGTTGGACCTTTAGGGGGTGAAATCCTTTTCTGTTACGAAAACGCTCCGGATCCTTAGAAGATGGCCACATGGCAATATGAGTGCACTGTAAAGCTCCCTGCACCCTGGGGAACTTAGCAAAGTGGTAGAATGCTCTAGCCTTGTCAGTCTGAGCCTCTGTAGTCATGAGGAAGCTGATAAAGTCCATTCTTCTTGCGTACAGGGCCTCTGTGACTTGTCTAATGCAGCAATGAGTTGCATGGTTAGACAGAGGGCAAATCTCGACCGCAGAGGCCTGAAAGGAACCGGGTGCATAGAAAGACAGTGCCGAGGTGACCTTGACCTCGACCAACACTGATGTCCTGATGGTAGGCGGCATATGTGGCCTGATGAGCTCACATATTTCATTGATCACCACCTTGTGGAAGCTCAGTCTCTGAAGGCAGATGTGGTTGGACACGTCGAGGTAAGACCTCTTTTCTCTGTACATGCGGGGTGTGTATGGTCTGGCCCTCGTTCACATTCTTGCACATCTTAAATTGGGGGCATAATGATGTGCATCACACATTGAGCCATCTGCACTTTGCAGCATCTGCGTATTAATCGATGCAGGCTGAGAAATGGCTGGCCCCATTGCAATGAAAGTATAATAGCGATTGATCAGAAGCAATAATTTCCTCATTAAAATACACCTATAGTAAACTCCCAATAGTCCAGAGTCTGAAAATACGTCTGTTGAGATGGTCACTTCACCTGAGAAGAACTCCAGCGTCAATGCAAACTCCTCCGAAGTTGAAGCAGCCTTTTGAATGAAGCGAACTGCGATTTTAAAAATGGCAGCCACACCGCTGGTTTTAGTTCAGAACAGTTCCACTTTTTCTGGGCGGTTTTTTGGGCGAGCGATATTGTGGGCGATATGTGTGCAAGGTGGTGAAAGTGATGGTGGATGATCTCCTGGGCGTTAGTTTCGCCAAATGTCCTCTTTATGACCAAAAAAAAAATGGGTGCCGGTATTATATGAGGAAGAAGGGAATAGAGGGTTATGCTGATGGATTTAGATGAGGAAAGGTGGGAGGAAGCTCGAGTGGAGCTTAAATGCCGGCATGGACTGATTGGGCTGAATGGCTAGTGCTGTTGGGGAGGAGTTAAACTAATATGGCAGGGGGATGGGAACCAATGCAGGGAGACAGAGGGAAACAAAAAGGAGGCAAAAGAAAAAGACAGAAAGGAGATGAGGAAAAGTGGAGGGCAGAGAAACCCAAGGCAAAGAACAAAAAGGGCCATTGTACAGCAAAATTCTAAAAGGACAAAGGGTGTTAAAAAAACAAGCCTGAAGGCTTTGTGTCTTAATGCAAGGAGTATCCGCAATAAGGTGGATGAATTAACTGTGCAAATAGATGTTAACAAATATGATGTGATTGGGATTACGGAGACGTGGCTCCAGGATGATCAGGGCTGGGAACTCAACATCCAGGGGTATTCAACATTCAGGAAAGATAGAATAAAAGTAAAGGAAGTGGGGTAGCATTGCTGGTTAAGGAGGAGATTAATGCAATAGTTAGGAAGGACATTAACTTGGATGATGTGGAATCTATATGGGTAGAGCTGCAGAACACCAAAGGACAAAAAACGTTAGTGGGAGTTGTGTACAGACCTCCAAACAGTAGTAGTGATGTTGGGGAGGGCATCAAACATGAAATTAGGGGTGCGTGCAATAAAGGTGCAGCAGTTATCATGGGTGACTTTAATATGCACATAGATTGGGCTAACCAAACTGGAAGCAATACGGTGGAGGAGGATTTCCTGGAGTGCATAAGGGATGTTTTTTTAGACCAATATGTCGAGGAACCAACTAGGGGGGAGGCCATCTTAGACTGGGTGTTGTGTAATGAGAGAGGATTAATTAGCAATCTCGGTGTGCGAGGCCCCTTGGGGAAGAGTGACCATAATATGGTGGAATTCTGCATTAGGATGGAGAATGAAACAGTTAATTCAGAGACCATGGTCCAGAACTTAAAGAAGGGTAACTTTGAAGGTATGAGGCGTGAATTGGCTAGGATAGATTGGCGAATGATACTGAAGGGGTTGACTGTGGATGGGCAATGGCAGACATTTAGAGACCACATGGATGAACTACAACAGTTGTACATTCCTGCCTGGCGTAAAAATAAGAAAGGGAAGGTGGCTCAACCATGGCTATCAAGGGAAATCAGGGATAGTATTAAAGCCAAGGAAGTGGCACACAAATTGGCCAGAAATAGCAGCGAACCCGGGGACTGGGAGAAATTTAGAACTCAGCAGAGGAGGACAAAGGGTTTGATTAGGGCAGGGAAAATGGAGTACGAGAAGAAGCTTGCAGGGAACATTAAGACGGATTGCAAAAGTTTCTATAGATATGTAAAGAGAAAAAGGTTAGTAAAGACAAACGTAGGTCCCCTGCAGTCAGAATCAGGGGAAGTCATAACGGGGAACAAAGAAATGGCAGACCAATTGAACAAGTACTTTGGTTCGGTATTCACTAAGGTGGACACAAACAACCTTCCGGATATAAAAGGGGTCGGAGGGTCTAGTAAGGAGGAGGAACTGAGGGAAATCCTTATTAGTCGGGAAATTGTGTTGGGGAAATTGATGGGATTGAAGGCCGATAAATCCCCAGGGCCTGATGGACTGCATCCCAGAGTACTTAAGGAGGTGGCCTTGGAAATAGTGGATGCATTGACAGTCATTTTCCAACATTCCATTGACTCTGGATCAGTTCCTATGGAGTGGAGGGTAGCCAATGTAACCCCACTTTTTAAAAAAGGAGGGAGAGAGAAAACAGGGAATTATAGACCGGTCAGCCTGACATCGGTAGTGGGTAAAATGATGGAATCAATTATTAAGGATGTCATAGCAGTGCATTTGGAAAGAGGTGACATGATAGGTCCAAGTCAGCAGGGATTTGTGAAAGGGAAATCATGCTTGACAAATCTTTTGGAATTTTTTGAGGATGTTTCCAATAGAGTGGACAAGGGAGAACCAGTTGATGTGGTATATTTGGACTTTCAGAAGGCTTTCGACAAGGTCCCACACAAGAGATTAATGTGCAAAGTTAAAGCACATGGGATTGGGGGTAGTGTGCTGATATGGATTGAGAACTGGTTGTCAGACAGGAAGCAAAGAGTAGGAGTAAATGGGAACTTTTCAGAATGGTAGGCAGTGACTAGTGGGGTACCGCAAGGTTCTGTGCTGGGGCCCCAGCTGTTTACACTGTACATTAATGATTGAGACGAGGGGATTAAATGTAGTATCTCCAAATTTGCGGATGACACTAAGTTGGGTGGCAGTGTGAGCTGCGAGGAGGATGCTATGAGGCAGCAGAGCGACTTGGATAGGTTAGGTGAGTGGGCAAATGCATGGCAGGTGAAGTATAATGTGGATAAATGTGAGGTTATCCACTTTGGTGGTAAAAACAGAGAGACAGACTATTATCTGAATGGTGACAGATTAGGAAAAGGGGAGGTGCAACGAGACCTGGGTGTCATTGTACATCAGTCATTGAAGGTTGGCATGCAGGTACAGCAGGCGGTTAAGAAAGCAAATGGCATGTTGGCCTTCATAGCGAGGAGATTTGAGTACAGGGGCAGGGAGGAGTTGCTACAGTTGTACAGGGCCTTGGTGAGGCCACACCTGGAGTATTGTGTACAATTTTGGTCTCCTAACCTGAGGAAGGACATTCTTGCTATTGAGGGAGTGCAGCGAAGGTTCACCAGACTGATTCCCGGGATGGCGGGACTGACCTATCAAGAAAGACTGGATCAACTGGGCTTGTATTCACTGGAGTTCAGAAGAATGAGAGGGGACCTCATAGAAACGTTTAAAATTCTGACGGGGTTTGGACAGGTTAGATGCAGGAAGAATGTTCCCAATGTTGGGGAAGTCCAGAACCAGGGGACACAGTCTAAGGATAAGGGGTAAGCCATTTAGGACCAAGATGAGGAGGAATTTCTTCACCCAGAGAGTGGTGAACCTGTGAAATTCTCTACCACAGAAAGTTGTTGAGGCCAATTCACTAAATATATTCAAAAAGGAGTTAGATGAAGTCCTTACTACTAGGGGGATCAAGGGGTATGGTGAGAAAGCAGGAATGGGGTACTGAAGTTGCATGTTCAGCCATGAACTCATTGAATGGCGGTGCAGGCTCGTAGGATCAAGGGGTATGGTGAGAAAGCAGGAATGGGGTACTGAAGTTGCATGTTCAGCCATGAACTCATTGAATGGCGGTGCAGGCTCGTAGGGCTGAATGGCTTATTCCTGCACCTATTTTCTATGTTTCTATGTTTCTATGGCCTGTTTCTGTGCCGTATATCTTATGCAACCCAATGGAAACAGCACAAGTGAATGTATAGCCAGCAAGGAGTAGGAGCAGAATTAGACAAAGTAAAGAAAGAAAAGATTGCATTGATAAAGTGCCTTTCATGACTTCAGGATGTCCTAAGTGCTTTACACCTATGAAGTACTTTTGAAGTGCAGTCACTGTTGTAATGTAGGAAATGTGGCAGCCAATTTGTGCATAGCAAGCTCTCACAAATAGTACTACTATGCAGTGCTTCCTTTTATTTCTAAAAATGATTATTTGTTTTTAAATTTACTTCACTTTTAAGTAATTTTTTCCCCCCTCATTTAAGTATGCATTGGTGTGTTTAAGTGGGAGCTTGGCTTATTTGGTAACACTCATGCCTCTTAAGGTTGTGAGTTCAAGACACACAAGGGTATAAGCAAATGGCACTTCAAACTGGTACTGAGGGAATGTTGCATGATCAGACATGCTGACCTTCAGATAAAATTTCAGATCAGATGCTTTTTCAGGAGGATGCAATAGATTTCATGGCACTATTTGAAGAATGGATTGGTTCTCCTGAGGTCCTGATTTCCACTCACACCGCCAAAAGCAAATCAACTTATCTTACTGCTTTTTGTGGAACCTCGTGTGAGCAAATTGGCTGCTGTATTTGCCTATATTAGAAGAGTGACAACACTTCAAAAAATATATAATTGTCTGTAAAGCACTTTGGGACTTCCTAAGGTTGAGGAAGGGCCTCCTGTGGATAGAAGACCTCTCTTCCAGTGTTGACCCGCAAGGGGATGAAATTCAACAGCGCTAAAAAACCCGCGTGAGAACCGCAAAGCATGATACGCCTGCGCCCATTCAAGGAGCGCAGGCAGCATGTCAACTTTGTGCTGCCTGCTAATTATAATGATTGCAGTGCACAGTCTAGCACTGAACGCATTGATGACAGGCTGTGCGCTGAGCAGGGACTGAAGTTCCCGAGATTTAAGCAAGGCTAGCTTTATTTAAAGCTAGCCTGTGCCTCTTAAAGGTAGTCTGCATCTCTTAAAAGTGAGCTGCCTTCTGCTGATGGAAAATGGTACAAGTGCTTCAGCACTAACACAAATGGCTCACAGGCCAGAGAAAGGGCACTCAGGGTCTCGGATTTAGCACTTGAGCTTTGTTCAGGGGTCAACAGGAGACCCTCCAGAAAGAAGGATGTGGGACCAAATCACCGAGGCGGTCACTATTTCAATAAAATGTAAAGAAACTAGTACAAAAGCAAAAATCTAAACTTACCTTAAAGTTGTATGTGTCCCTTTAAGAAGCACTGCTAAGGAATCAGTCATATAGCTGCACGCACTGCTTTTAAGAGAGCATAAAAAAGAAGTGGTGATATCAAAAATACCAGATTGTGCACGTCACAATCTGACTCATTTTCATATCAGGAGCGAGCGCAGGCAATGCTGACCTGCCCAAAATGGCAGCAGCCACATTCTGAGCTGGAAATGAGCAGAAGCGAGGCAGCCATCATTTTTTCATCCAAACCAGCCTTAATGGCCATTGCAAACAGGCCGAATTTCACGGCCAAGTTCTTTCTTTATGGAATCATTAGCATGACAAAATGAACTCAAGAAAACAGTGATGTTTATTGAGAAATGAAATGATACAGTAAGTATATGAAATGTTATAATTGATTATTTTCATGAATATAAATGCTACTGATCTGTACTACTGTTTGGTCACCTGTTATTTGTAGCTGCTTGCTGTTGCTGGTAGATTGCAAGACAACACAGTTGGTAAATCTGTTTAAATATTTGTAGGAATCAGTGTAGCTTATGTTGTGTATGCAATAACTGTTAGACTGAGTACTGTTTAACTCCAAGAGGTATGATCTTGGCTTTGCTTTATGAAGGCTCACAGTGACTAATATACAAAATGGCTGGCCTTTTATACTTGGCACACATGTGTGTGCAGTCCAATGGCCTCCAACAGTGACGCCATCTAGTGGCTAGTGATCCCAAAAGTACATACATGACAATACCTCACTCTGAAATATTAACACAGTCTTTGACAAATTGAAATGGTCCGGTATTTTACACTCCCGAATTGACCATCTCAGTTCAACCCCAGCCTTGGGTGAATGTTCAGAGTCTGTTGTGACTGGTGGCAGGGTGGCAATGGCCATGTCAGGGATTGAAAGTCCATTTTCATTGAACATGTCAGTGATTGAAAGTCCCAATTCACTGATTACCACTGAGTCCTCTGATGACTGGGGGTAGGTTGGTCGGTCGTCGATTGTCTCTTCCTCCGACTGTTCCGGTTTGTCTGTGTGCCGCAGCTTTGTCTGATCCATATGTTTCCTGCATGTTTGCCCATTTTTGAGCTTGACAATAAATACTCTGTTGCCCTCCTTGGCCATGACAGTACCAGCGATCCACTTGGGACCCTGACCATAATTCAGAACATATACAGAATCATTTACAGAAATATCGCATGACACAGCTGCGCGATTGGGATATCCTTGCTGACTTTGTCTTCTATATTCAACATGATTATTCAAGTCAGGGTGTACAAGAGATAGCTTGGTCTTAAGACCTCTCTTCATCATTAGTTCAGCAGGCGAGACACCAGTAAGCGTGTGTCTTGTCCTGTAACTAAGCAGTATGCATGACAGGTGGGTCTGCAGTGAACCTTGGGTTACTCGCTTCATACTCTGCTTTATGATTTGGACAGCACGTTCTGCTTGCCCATTGCCCGTTTGAACGGTGCTGACCTTACATGTTTGATATCATTGAGTTTCATGAACTCTTGAAACTCCTGACTGGTGAAGAATGATCTGTTGTCACTAACAACAATATCAAACAGACAGTGTATCACGAACATGACACTGAGATTTTCAATGGTAGCTGTTGATGTGCTGGATGACATGATTATACACTCTATCTACTTCGAATATGCATCCACCACAACTAAAAGCACCTTCCCCAGGGAGGGACCTGCAAAGTCTATGTGGATCTTGGACCATGGTTTGGACAGCCACGACCACAGACTCAGCGGCGATTCCGTTGATGCTTTGCTGAGCTGCATGCAAGTGTTGCACCGATGCACACATGATTCATGCTCAGAGTCAATTCCCGGCTACCATTCATGAGAGCTGGCAATGGCTTTTATCATTACAGTGCCGGGATGTGTGCTATGTAGCTCACGTACAAATTTCTCTCTCCCTTTCTTGGGCATAAGAACACGATTGCCCCACAATATACAATCCGACTGAATAGACAGTTCGTCTTTGCGACCAATGTAAGGTTCGGTCTCCTCACACATTTGCTTGGGTATGGCAGACAAGTCACCTTTGAGGATGCAACTCTTCACCGCCGATAAAATCGGGTCCAGGCTGGTCCAGGTCATAACTTGTTGAGCCGTGACAGGGGTTCCTTCACTCTCAAAAGCATCCATAACTAACAATAGGTCCGCCGGTTGTGGCGTTTCCACCTCCGGTGTGGGCAACGGTAGATGGCTCAAAGCATCGGCACAATTCTCGGTGCCAGGTTTATGGCGAATGACATAATCATAAGCGGATAATGTCAGTGCCCACCTCTTGATGCGGGATGAAGCATGGTATTGATACCTTTGTTTTCAGAGAACACGGAAATGAGCGGCTTGTGATCTGTCTCCAGTTCAAACCGAAGACCAAACAGGTACTGATGCATCTTTTTAACCCCATACACACAGGCTAGTGTTTCTTTCTCTACCATGTTGTAGGCTCTTTCCGTTTTAAACAAACATTTTGAAACATACACGACTGGTTGAAGTTTACCCGACTCATTAGCTTGTTGGAGTACGCAACCAATTCTATATGACGAAGCATCACAGGCCAATACTAAACGTTTACATCAATCATAATGTACCAGCAGCTTGTTAGAGCAAAGCAGATTAGTGGCTTTCTCAAAAGCTCTGTATTGAGATGCACCCCACACCCAGTTGTCGCCTTTTCTTAGCAGCATGTGCAGTGGTTCTAATAACGTGCTGAATTTAGGTAGGAAGTTACCGAACTGGTTGAGTAGACCCAGGAACGAATGCAGCTCCGTCACATTCTGTGGCTTGGGTGCATTCTTGATGGCTTTGGTGTTCGTGTCCATGGGCCTGATGCCGTCAGCAGCAATTTTTCTCCCCAGGAATTCGACCTCTGGTGCCATGAAGATGCACTTCGAGCGTTTCAGTCTGAGTCCCACTTTGTCCAGACAATGTAGAACCTCTTTCAGGTTGTTCAGATGTTCTCGGAGTCATGACCTGTGATCAGGATGTCATCTTGAAACATGACGGTTCTGGGAATAGACTTTAGTAGGCTCTCCATGTTTCTCTGAAATATTGCTGCAGCCAAAAGGACACCTGTGATAAATAAAAAGTCCTTTATGCGTGTTAATGCACGTAAGTCTCTTCGACGTCTCGATCAGCTCCTGTGTCATGTAGGCCGATGTCAACTCCAGTTTGGTGAACAACTTCCCCAGGCTTGCATTGCAAACAAGTCATCAGCTTTCGGTAACGGGTACTGATCCCATTTCGAAACCCTGTTGATTTTAGCCTTGTAGTCTCCACAGCTTCTGAATGTGCCATCACTTTTCAGCACAGGAACAATGGGGCTGGCCCATTCATTAAATTCAACCGGTGATATGTTTGCTTCATGCTGGAGTCTGTCCAGTTCGATTTCGGCCTTCTCCATAGACAGAAATGCCCGAGCTTTATGATGGACGGGTCTTGCATCCGAGTCCATGTGGATCTGCACCTTGGTTCCTGTGAAGTTGTTGATGCCTGGTTCGAACAGCGAGGGGAACTTGCTCAATACTTGGCCACATGTATCTCTCTCTGACGACAACACCTTGATGTCGTTCCAATTGCATCTGATTTTTTCAAACCAGTTCCTGCCGAACAGCATTGGGACATTGCCTGGTACAATCCATAACGGTAACTCGTGAACTGCACCGCCACTTTACTTGTGGCACTGCCAATCACCGTTATGAGTTCTTTGGTGCATGTGTGCAACTTGGCATTGACTGGACTCAGCATGGGCCTTAGTATCCCACAGCTTGTCGAATGCCCTCTGGCTCATTATCGATTGACTCACCCCCGTGTCCAGTTCCATCGCTACTGACACCCCATTAAATTTCACGTTGATCATTATTGGTTTGCTCTTAGTTAGGAATGAATACAGTCCATACACTTTCTCCTCTGGTATCTCGGATTGCTTATCCAGATCCGCGCTAGTCTGACATGAAAAATCTTCTGGAATTTTTTGAGGATGTTTCCAGTAAAGTGGACAAGGGAGAACCAGTTGATGTGGTATATTTGGACTTTCAGAAGGCTTTCGACAAGGTCCCACACAAGAGATTAATGTGCAAAGTTAAAGCACATGGGATTGGGGGTAGTGTGCTGATGTGGATTGAGAACTGGTTGTCAGACAGGAAGCAAAGAGTAGGAGTAAATGGGTACTTTTCAGAATGGCAGGCAGTGACTAGTGGGGTACCGCAAGGTTCTGTGCTGGGGCCCCAGCTGTTTACATTGTACATTAATGATTTAGACGAGAGGATTAAATGTAGTATCTCCAAATTTGCGGATGACACTAAGTTGGGTGGCAGTGTGAGCTGCGAGGAGGATGCTATGAGGCTGCAGAGTGACTTGGATAGGTTAGGTGAGTGGGCAAATGCATGGCAGATGAAGTATAATGTGGATAAATGTGAGGTTATCCACTTTGGTGGTAAAAACAGAGAGACAGACTATTATCTGAATGGTGACAGATTAGGAAAAGGGGAGGTGCAACGAGACCTGGGTGTCATGGTACATCAGTCATTGAAGGTTGGCATGCAGGTACAGCAGGCGGTTAAGAAAGCAAATGGCATGTTGGCCTTCATAGCGAGGGGATTTGAGCACAGGGGCAGGGAGGTGTTGCTACAGTTGTACAGGGCCTTGGTGAGGCCACACCTGAAGTATTGTGTACAATTTTGGTCTCCTAACTTGAGGAAGGACATTCTTGCTATTGAGGGAGTGCAGCGAAGATTCACCAGACTGATTCCCAGGATGGTGGGACTGACCTATCAAGAAAGACTGGATCAACTGGGCTTGTATTCACTGGAGTTCAGAAGAATGAGAGGGGACCTCATAGAAACGTTTAAAATTCTGATGGGTTTAGACAGGTTAGATGCAGGAGGAATGTTCCCAATGTTGGGGAAGTCCAGAACCAGGTGTCACAGTCTAAGGATAAGGGGTAAGCCATTTAGGACCGAGATGAGAAGAAACTTCTTCACCCAGAGAGTGGTGAACCTGTGGAATTCTCTACCACAGAAAGTAGTTGAGGCCAATTCACTAAATATATTCAAAAGGGAGTTAGATGAAGTCCTTACTACTAGGGGGATCAAGGGGTATGGCGAGAAAGCAGGAAGTGGGTACTGAAGTTGCATGTTCAGCCATGAACTCATTGAGTGGCGGTGCAGGCTAGAAGGGCTGAATGGCCTACTCCTGCATCTATTTTCTATGTTTCTATGACATCATCCTCCACATGGTGTGTCGCAGCACGCTTGCTCATCTGTGGACACTTGCGCTGGAGATGCCCCACTGTCAGACAGCCATTGCAACTATATTGCTTAAGTCAGCACTGCTGGTGCCGGTGATTTCCCCCACAACGCCAACACGGAGAAATCGGATGCATTCCCGCTGGCGGATTTTGGGCAGCCACAGGTTTTCTATACGCAGTCGGGTAGGCCCTGCCATGTGCCGCTCTGCCAAATGCTGAATCAATCATATCTACAGTACTTGCCGAGTTTCGATTTTTCACTGATATCTGCTTTAGACTTCTATCCGTCATCATGCATGACTGAGCGATCGTGATGGCCCTGTTCAAGTCCAACGTCTCCACCGCCAGTAGTTTACGCAGGATCACCTTGCGGTTGATGCCGATTACAAAGAAGTCCCACAGCATGTCTGCCAACACAGCCCTGAACTTACACGGTCCCGCTAGACGTCTCAGGTCAGCAACGAATTACACCGCATTCTGGCCCTCTGAGCGAACGTGCGTGTAAAATCTGTATCTTGAGATGATGATGCCTTCGTCTGGCTTAAGGTGGTCCTGTACCAGTGTACACAATTCTTCATACGTCTTCTCTGTTGGACTCACACGCAGGAATAAGTTCTTTATCAGACCATAAATTTTTGGACCGCAAACCATGAGGAACACCGCCCGGCGTCGATCTGTGTTGCCAACCTCCTCCATTTTGTTGGCCACGAAGAACTGGCTCAAACGGCTCACAAAATCTGCCCAATCTTCTCCTTCTACAAATTGCTCCAACAATCCAATTGTGCTCATTTTTACATGCAAAGGTTCTTGTTGCCTTGTCGCCAAATGTTGTGTATGCAATAACTGTTAGACTGAGTACTGTTTACCTCCAAGAGGTATGACCTTGGCTCTGCTTAAGGCCCAAAGTGATTAATATACAAAATGGCTGGCCTTTTATACTTGGGCTGCACACATGTGCGTGCAGCCCAATGGCCACCAACAGTGATGCCCTCTAGTGGCTAGTGAAGCCACAAGTACATACATTACAGCTTAACACTGGTGGTAGCTATTCTAAACACTTGTTCACTTCCATTATTCCTATCACATGATTTGTGTTTAGTGAGTCAAGATTTAAAGTGAAAGGTGAAAATGCAGCTGCCAGGCACATGGATGCCCTCATGAAGGAGCTTAATCTCTGAATTTCTGATAATTTGAGTGAAAAGTAGCAGTTCTTCTCTTTGATTCTGCAGAGAGTAGATGGCTATGAAATTAATGACAGCATCAGATTGATAGATATCTTTTTCTGATTGCTTGAAATAGGTCACCATGTTCCAATACTTTTTTTAAAGTGTGGAGTCAATGAGGTGGCCCTGTCTTGCACTTTTGGTTTTTGTAATATTCTAGCATAGTGTCAGATGCTGTGCTTCTTAACCACGGTCCTCCTTAAAAAAGGTGGTTTGCACTATGCTGTTTTCACTATCTCAGAATCATAATTTGTTCTGCGTCAAATCCCTCTGGTTGCCTTCCAATCATTGAGGCATAGCTGAACATACTGTTCTGATGAAAGGTCATCGACCTGAAATGTTAACTCTGTTTCTTGCTGAGTAGTTCCAGCATTTTCTGTTTTTATATACAATTTATTTTCTATGTTTCTAAACATGAGCAAACAGGAATCAATGAACCAGCTGTTGCTGGCCATAATATTTAAAGCAAATAGTTTTGCTGCCTATATCATCTCTTCAGTAGCATTAATGTTCAGGGGTGAATTTCCGCAGAGTTCTCCCACTCATCTATTATTAGTTCATCAGAAGAGCCACAGAAACCCCATGTTTCCGTGTACACCATTTTTCTGGGGTTTCTGTGGCTCTTCCGCCAAAGTTACAGCGGCAGAGCAGGAGAACACCCATGGAAATACACCTTTCAGTTACTTTGAGGCCACAAAAGGAAGGTATGGATCATGAGCACTTTTGAAACAAAGTGGCCGATTTTCATATATGGCTTTCGTCAAGCAGGTAATAGTGGGGCATCCACTCCACCTGCTTGATGTCAGTGTGAGGCCCAATACATTTTTATGGCAAGACCCCATTTAAATACAACAGGTGAGTTACCAGCGCTAATAATGCTACTAATTGACCGCCTGTCATTTGGGAGGCTGGAAAATCCATTATGTCTGTTGTCACTTGAAGACAGCCTACAGCCCTTATCAAAGGTGTTCTGTGGGTAATGCGTTGCTGAGGCAGCAGTCAGCATGATGGATAAACAAAACATTTTAGATAATTTAGTTAAGCTAAAGGAGTAGAAAGGGCCAGGGACTAATGTGATACATCCTAGAATCCTCCAGGAGATAAGGTTGGAAATTGCAGAGGTTCTAGATGACAGTTATCGTCTTGATGGGAATAAGCACATTGTAGCAATTACAATTCTTTCTATTCTTCTGTTCTAGAAGATCTGGAAATAAAACCAGTTACTATAGCAATAAGACCATTACTTTGGACAGTGGCACCAAGGATAAAGGACAGTACACTGTTAAAAAATTTAATATTGGACATATTTGTTACTTAGGTAGTGATCTACCCCGTCACTGAATTTTTCTTTATCATGTTGGCATTAGTTGGAAAAATTAGAAAGTATCAAATGGAATCAAGCTGGAGTAAGTATGTAGGAAGACTTAATTTATATGTAGAAAATTTTACTTATTTTGGTTCCGATGTCACCAACAGATGCAACAGCAAAGATTGATGTGTTACGGTATTTGTCTGCCTGATATGGACTTCCTAGAGATCTGGTCTATGGCATTAGACCACCTTTCAGTCATGCAATTTTTCTCAATTTTTAAATAAGAAAACTTTGCAATGCTGGATCACCAATTTTGAATCAATATCGTGTGGGGGAAAGAGTATTGGGCCATAATTCGCTGTGGTTGGGCATCTAACGGTATCCTTGCACGTTTAGGTTCTTTAATTGTTTTGCGTGGCAGGTTACTGAAAGTTCAAGCCAATAACATTGCAACGAGAGAAACCGGGCATCTGGGACCTGAGTGAATAGGACAAGCGACTGTGTATCTCCTTGACCTATCAGGTTGAAGGATTCTAAAATTAACAGCACAAGGACTAAGAAGGAGGTGGGTGAATTCAATGCCAACTCAGATGCAAAAAGAAAACTATTGAGAGGGAAGGAAAGATTGGAATGGGAGAGAGGGAGAAGAGAGCCAATAGGGAAACGTTTTAAAAAATTTACATTTTTAAGATCTCCAACAACAATTCAAATCTGAAGGAATGAGACTCTTCACTTGCAATAGTTAATGTTTAGAGCTAGAGAGGCTGACTGGCAGTAATTAACACTTATCACATCATTCTGCGGCCGCAACCGAGACTCCAGGATGGGATGTTGCCTCCCTGGTGCAAGGGTCAAGGATGACTCCGAGTGAGTGCAGGACATTCTAAAAAGGGAGGGAGAACAGCCAGTTGTCGTGATGCACATTGGTACCAACGACATAGGTAAAAAAAAGGGATGAGGTCCTATGAGACGAATTTAAGGAGCTAGGAGCTAAATTAAAAAGTAGGACCTCAAAAGTAGTAATCTCGGGATTGCTACCAGTGCCACGTGCTAGTCAGAGTAGGAATAGCAGGATAGCACAGATGAATACGTGGCTTGAGCAGTGGTGCAGCAGGAAGGGATTCAAATTCATAGGGCATTGGAACAGGTTCTGGGGGAGGTGGGACCAGTACAAACTGGACGGTCTGCACTTGGGCAGGACCGGAACCAATGTCCTTGGGGGAGTGTTTGCTAGTGCTGTTGGGGAGGAGTTAAACTAATATGGCAGGGGGATGGGAAACAATACAGGGAGACAGAGGGAAACAAAAGGGAGACAAAAACAAAAGACAGAAAAGAGATGAGTAAAAGTGCAGGGCAGAGAAACCAAAGGCAAGAAACAAATAGGGCCAATGAATATAAAAGGGCTGCAGGAGGGGTCAAAACTAAAAATCATGGTTTAAAAGCGAGGATGAAAACACTCTTCCTAAATGCACGCAGCATTCGAAATAAAGTAAATGAGTTGACGGCACAAATCATTACAAATGGGTATGATTTGGTGGCCATTACAGAAACATGGTTGCAGGGTGGCCAAGACTGGGAATTAAACATACAGGGGTATCTGACGATTCAGAAAGATAGGCAAGAAGGGAAAGGAAGTGGGGTAGCTCTGTTAATAAAAGATGATATCAGGGCAGTTGTGAGGGATGATATTCGCTCCAATGAACAAAATGTTGAATCATTGTGAGTGGAGATTAGAGATAGTAAGGGGAAAAAGTCACTGGTCGGCGTAGTTTATAGGCCCCCAAATAATAACTTCACGGTGGGGCGGGCAATAATCAAGGGAATAATGGAGGCATGTGAAAAAGGAACGGCAGTAGTCATGGGGGATTTTAACCTACATATCGATTGGTCAAATCAAATCGCACGGGGTAGCCTGGAGGAGGAATTCATAGAATGCATACGGGATTGTTTCTTGGAACAGTATGTAACAGAACCTACAAGGGAGCAAGCCATTTTAGATCTGGTCCTGTGTAATGAGACAGGAAAAATAAACGATCTCCTCGTAAAAGATCCTCTCGGAATGAGTGATCACAATATGGTTGAATTTGTAATACAGATTGAGGATGAGGAAGTTGTGTCAGAAACGAGCGTACTATGCATAAACAAAGGGGACTACAGTGGGATGAGGGCAGAGTTGGTTAAAGTAGACTGGAAACAAGGACTAAACGGTGGCACAATTGAGGAACAGTGGAGGACTTTTAAGGAGTTCTTTCATAGTGCGCAACAAAGATATATTCCAGTGAAAAAGAAGGGTGGCAAGAGAAGAGATAACCAGCCGTGGATAACCAAGGAAATAAAGGAAAGTATCAAATCAAAGACCAATGCGTATAAGGTGGCCAAGGTTAGTGGGAAACTAGAGGAATGGGAAGATTTTAAGCAACAGCAAAGAATGACTAAAAAAGCAATAAAGAAAGGGAAGATAGATTACGAAGGTAAACTTGTGCAAAACATAAAAACAGATAGTAAAAGCTTTTACAGATATATAAAACGGAAAAGAGTGACTAAAGTATATGTTGGTCCCTTAGAAGATGAAAAGGGGGATTTAATAATGGGAAATGTGGAAATGGCTGTGACCTGAAACAATTATTTTGCTTCAGTCTTCACAGTGGAAGACACAAAAACCATGCCAAAATTTGCAGGCCACAGGAATGTGGGAAGGGAGGACCTTGAGACAATCACTATCACTAGGGGGGTAGTGCTGGACAGGCTAATGGGACTAAAGGTAGACAAGTCCCCTGGTCCTGATGAAATGCATCCCAGGGTATTAAAAGAGATGGCGGAAGTTATAGCAGATGCATTCGTTATAATTTACCAAAATTCTCTGGACTCTGGGGAGCTACCAGCGGATTGAAAGCAGCTAATGTAGCGCCTCTGTTTAAAAAAGGGGGCAGACAAAAGGCAGCTAACTATAGGCCGGTTAGTTTAACATCTGTAGTGGGGAAAATGCTTGAAACTATCATTAAGGAAGAAATAGCGGGACATCTAGATAGGAATAGTGCAATCAAGCAGATGCAGCATGGATTCATGAAGGGGAAATCATGTTTAACTAACTTACTGGAATTCTTTGAGGATATAACGAGCATGGTGGATAGAGGTGTACCGATGGATGTGGTGTATTTAGATTTCCAAAAGGCATTCGATAAGGTGCCACACAAAAGGTTACTGCAGAAGATAGAGGTACGCGGGGTCAGTGGAAATGTATTAGCATGGATAGAGAATTGGCTGGCTGACAGAAAGCAGAGAGTTGGGATAAATGGGTCCTTTTCCGGTTGGAAATCAGTGGTTAGTGGTGTGCCACAGGAATCAGTGCTGGGACCACAACTGTTTACAATATACATAGATGACCTAGAAGAGGGGACAGAGTGTAGTGCAACAAAATTTGCAGATGACATTAAGATTAGTGGGAAAGCGGGTTGTGTCGAGGACTAAGGTTTGGCAGATGGAATATAATGTCGGAAAGTGTGAGGTCATCCACCTTGGGAAAAAAAACAGTAAAAGGGAATATTATTTGAATGGGAAGAAATTACAACATGCTGTGGTGCAGAGGGACCTGGGGATCCTTGTGCATGAAACTCTTTTGAGTTTACCTGTGAAAACATAAAACATGTATCCGTGCCACCCACCTGGATGACACACACAAGACATTTACAAGGCCCTTTTTTTTTTTTTGGTTTTTTTTTTTTGTGGTTTTTTTTTGGGCACTAAAATCAAATTTTTCCTTTTTTCCAGTGCCCCCTATAAAAGGAGAGGGGGACACTAAAAGCACCGGCAATTAAAACAAATTAAACTTAAAAACGTAAAATCAAATTAAAATTTGGTTGCCGGGCGTGATGATGCACTCCAGTCCCTCCGGTGCCCACCTCTCGCGGAAGGCCGCGAGCGTACCGGTGGACACCGCGTGCTCCATCTCCAAGGACACCCTGGACCGGATGTAAGAGCGGAAGAGAGGCAGGCAGTCAGGTTGAACGACCCCCTCGACCGCCCGCTGCCTGGACCGGCTGATGGCACCCTTGGCCGTGCCCAGGAGCAGTCCTACGAGGAGGCCTTCGGACCTACCCGCTCCCCTCCGCACAGGGTGCCCAAAGATCAGGAGAGTGGGACTGAAGTGCAGCCAGAATTTCAGGAGCAGCCCCTTCAAATAGTGGAACAGGGGCTGCAACCTTGTGCATTCAATAAAAACATGGAACACGGACTCCTCCAGACCGCAGAAATTGCAGGCGGCCTGGGAGTCCGTGAACCGGCTTAAAAATTTATTGCACGGCACTGCTCCGTGCACCACCCTCCAGGCCAAGTCCCCGATGAATAGTGGGAGGACCCCTGCGTAGAGTGCCTCCTTGTGCATGAATCCTAAAAAGTTAGTTTGCAGGTGCAGCAGGTAATCAGGAAGGCAAATGGAATGTTGGCCTTCATTGCGAGAGGGATGGAGTACAAAAGCAGGGAGGTCTTGCTGCAACTGTATAAGGTATTGGTAAGGCCGCACCTGGAGTACTGCATGCAGTTTTGGTCACCTTACTTAAGGGAGGATATACTAGCTTTGGAAGGGGTACAGAGACGATTCACTAGGATGATTCCAGAAATGAGGGGGTTACCTTATGATGATAGATTGAGTAGACTGGGACTTTACTCGTTGGAGTTCAGAAGGATGAGGGGTGATCTTATAGAAACATTTAAAATCATGAAAGGGATAGATAAGATAGAGGCAGAGAGGTTGTTTCCACTGGTAGGGGAGACTAGAACTAGGGGGCACAGCCTCAAAATACGGAGGAGCCAATTTAAAACCGAGTTGAGAAAGAATTTCTTCTCCCAGAGGGTTGTGAATCTGTGGAATTCTCTGCCCAAGGAAGCAGTTGAGGCTAACTCATTGAATGTATTCAAGTCAAAGATAGATAAATTTTTAACCAATAAGGGAATTAAGGGTTACGGGGAGAGGGCGGGTAAGTGGAGCTTAGTCCACTACCAGATCAGCCATGATCTTATTGAATGGCGGAGCAGGCTCGAGGGGCTAGGTGGCCTACTCCTGTTCCTAATTCTTATGTTCTTATGTTCTTTATGTTCTAAAAGGGTACTTAGACTGAAATGGACAAGACTTAACTTCTGTGGCGAGTTTAGTTTAGTTCATATCTAACGTGCAAATATAGCAACTTCATACCATTTAATGCATTCCAATGGTGAGGCAGACAGCGAGATGTCGGTTACACTAAGCTAATGGTGGAGTGGCGCATCTTGAGCAGCAATTGTTGGATTTCCGCCCTCACCTGAAGTTGCTGTAGTATTTGCACATAAATAACAGCGAGTGCCAGTAGCCTCACTGTTATTTTGACAGCAAATTATGACCCAATGTGTTTTGATTTGCATGGGAATGTGAAAAAGTGGTGCATTAGTGTTTTTGATATGAGGATTGGAGCTGATTTTAGTTTTGGTAGATGGTTTGCTGTGGAAGCATTATAAAGATCAATTACGAGAATTGCATCAATCTACCTCTGATGTACCAAATCATAGCATTGTGTGTCACCTACCCTCAATGCCTGTTGCACCTAAATAAGTAGTTGTTACAGCTCCTCAGAAAGATTCAGCTGTTTTGCCTATTCCCATGTGTAATGAACCAACCACCTCCCAGGATGTTGCTTGTGCTCCTGATTCTTGTGTGAACTCTCCAGGATGATCTCTGAAGAAAGTTGGGCACCCTGACTGCTGAAACCAAACCTGAAGAGTTACCATCTACTGCTCTTATTATAAGTGCTAGCTTACCCATTATCACTCATAGCCAAATATATCAACAAAGGTCAAAAAAACCTCCAGATCATTTGGACTTGGAGATAGTTATGAGTTTAGTAGTTTTCATTATGGTTCTCGTGTTGGCATAACCCATCTTTCCCGCATGCAGGTGCAGCGTCAAGAATCCGGAATGTCCGGAATTCGGACTCCGGGACGATCGGAGGCAGGTTTGTCCGGAATCCGTAAAATGTTCTGGAATCCAGACCTGACGACACTGCTGACCTCAGGGCCCCGCCACTGCCCGACCTCGGGCCTCGCCTTGCTGCCACTCGCGTCGCCCCGCTCGACTCACCACCATTGCCCTAACCTCAAGGCCTCCACGCCGACCCGCCTGACAACCTCCTTTGTGGATCCCTGCCTAACGACGGCCTCCTTGGCGGGGCTCCGCCCGGCAACATCCTTGGCGGGGCCAACCTGACGATGACCTCGTCAGCGGGGCCGGTCCGCTCGACAACATCCGACTCGGCGGAGCCCCGCCCGACACGAACACCTCCTCGACGGGCCCCGGCCGGCCCGATGACCTCCTCAGTGGGGCCCGGATGACCCGAACAAATCCTACCTTAACCTTTGAAGCCGGCCCGGGAAGGCAGCAGGCTGGCCTGTGCATGAGGCCATTCGGCCTGGGATCGGGGAGGGAAGACATGCACCGGGCGTCCAGAGCGACTGAACGCAGCATTGGTGGGTGGGAGAAATGTGAGATGCTGGCCGCGATGTCACCGGGGGGGGGGTGGTAGGGGGTTGGGGTAGCCAGAGAGAGAGATGCTGGCCTCGAAATCAACGGGGATGCTGGGAGGGGTGGGGGTGGGGAGAGGAGGGAGGCAGGTCACAAGACCCAGGTTGGGGGGTGGGGGGATGATCACAAGACCCAAGGCGGGGGGAGGGGGAGAGGAGAGGACAAAGGACCTTTGGGTGTGGTCCATCTGGAGAGAGAGAGAGAGAGGAAGAGAGAGAACTGCAAACCTGTGCTGTGCTGCCTGCTTTGACCTTTGAAAGTTTAACTTTAAGTATGGGGGCAATACTTACAATGCCATACCTTTTGCGAGCGTTCTGCATCATTGTGCCATGTAGGAGACAATTGATTAGAGCTCATCACATCAGGAACATCAGAACCCGTAGGCTGCTGGTAATTTCGAGTGAGATGTTCTTACCTGCACCTGAGTGATGCAGATTGTATCAGAAGGCTGCGTTTCCACAAAGAAGTTGTCTGTGAGATCTGTGACTTGCTGAGACCAGACCTACAGCCAAGAATGAGCAGGTGGACTGCTTTGTCAGTTGAAGTGAAGGTTACAGCTGCACTTTCCTTCTATGCCTCGGGATCATTTCAATCTACAACTGGAGATCTGTATGCCATCTCTCAACATGCAATACATGTCTCCATTCACCAGGTCACAGCTGCACTGTATGTATGGAGGAATGACTTCATCAAGTTCCCAATGAACGCCCAAGCAATGGCTGTGGGGTTCTCAAGGATCGCTGGCTTCCCAACGGTACAGGGCTGCATTGATTGTACCCATGTCGCCTTGCGAGCACCTTTGGAGGATGCCGAGATGTACAGGAATAGAAAAGGCTTCCACTCCATTAATGTGCAACTCGTGTGTGACGACATGCATCACATTGTGTCAGTCGATGCAAGATACCCTGGCATCACCCATGATGCATTCATCCTACGCGACAGCTTTATATCTGAAATGTTTGAGCAGCAGCCAGAAGGGCAGAGCTGGCTACTGGGAGACAAAGGGTACGGCCTCACCACCTGGCTCATGACACCCCTACGCGTAACCCGGACGGAAGCTGACCGTCAATACATGTCGCACATTGCGACGCGCAGCAACATAGAGAGGACCATTGGCATCTTGAAACAACGTTTCCGATGGCTGGACCATTCCGGAGGCCACTTGCAATACTCCTCTGAGATTGTCGGTCAGTTCACTGTTGTGTGCTGCATGCTGCATAACTTAGCCATCATGAGGCAGCAGCAGCTGATAGTGGAAGAAGACCCACCTGCGATGATAGTGGCTGATGATAATGATGTGGAAGATGCAGGTGGCGAGCAGGAGGATGAGGGTGAGGATGATGATGATGAGGATGAGGAGACCATGCAAGTGCCTGAGGCCGGAGCAGGACGTCGGAGGAGGGTGGGCCATCGTGCCCCCTTAACGATTGCAATGTATTTAACTTTAGTGTAATAAAAATATTCTTGTATCAAACTTTACTCTTTAAGATCACTTAAACATTAAGATCACTTATAAACTTGTAACGTTGTATAACTTAAAAGAAAAATCCAATGTGAGAACATTTATACTGTAAGATCATTTAAACGTTAAGATCACTTATAAACGTGTAAGGTTACATAACTTACAAAAAACATCCAATGTGAGAATAGTTAGAACAGTGAGTGAAGTGACATAAACAACAAAAACAAAAACAACAGCAGCAAATAAAGTCTGCACCAATCTCTCATCCCCCTCAGTCTAAGGCCGCCCACTGCACTTGGCCTTGGGCTCTCCACCAACCCTGCCCGCAGGCGGTGGCGCAGTGTTTCTGGGGTACACACCAAGATTTTTCGTTCTAACATCTCGGCCACTGGGCACCTCTTGAGGGTGGGGGGCGTCAATGTCAAGTGGCAAGTTGGAGGGCCCAGGCGGCAAGTTGGAGGGCGTGGCCTCGGCCTGTTCAGAGCTTGGTGCGGGGATTGGAGTGGCAGTGGCAGTTGATTCTGTCAATGGGCATGGGGTCTGGGCCTGTTCCCTTATTGCAGCAGCTAACTCAGACTTTCCCTCCCTCATGGTCATTGCAACTGTCGTCCTTTCCACTACCTCTGACATTCCATCCCTCACGGCCACCGTTCCCTCACTGATGTTAGCGGACATGGTTCCCATTTCCCATGCCATTACTGTTACTTCTCCTGACAGTCCCGCTATCTCCTTACTCACCCCAGTTATGGTGCCCAGAAGTGATCGGGTAAGCTCAACGTTCTCCCCACCCAATGCCATCATCTGAACCACATCTGTTACATCCTGCATCTCAGGAGAGCGTGGTCCATGGCTCCTTCCCCTTCCCCTGGATCTAGCTCATGGCATCCCACTGGGAGGCACTGGTTGGGACCTTGGGACCCTGGGTGTTCCCTGCTGATTTGCACCACCAGCACTGCTGGGACCTGCAACCTCGGAAGGTGGGGCCACGGGAGTGCGATGCTGCGGCACAACAACACCACCACCACCACCACTGGGACCTGCAACCTCGGAAGGTGGGGCCACGGGAGTGCGATGCTGCGGCACAACAACAACACCACCACCACCACTGGGACCTGCAACCTAGGACGGTGGGGCCACGGGTGTGCAATGCTGCGGCACAACAACACCACCACCACTGGGACCTGCAACCTAGGATGGTGGGGCCACGGGAGTGCGATGCTGCGGCACAACACCACCATCACCACCATCACTGGGACCTGCAACCTCGGAAGGTGGGGCCACGGGAGTGCGATGCTGCGGCACAACAACACCACCACCACTGGGACCTGCAACCTAGGACGGTGGGGCCACGGGTGTGCAATGCTGCGGCACAACACCACCACCACCACCATCACTGGGACCTGCAACCTCGGACGGTGGGAAACCATAGAATGTCGAACCACTAATCACGGAAGAGCCTGGCAAGTGAGATATGTTGACCTCCTCAAGATTCAGTAGAAGACTGCTGTCATTGAACCCCTCCCACATCCACTCAAAGTGCCCCTCACGCTCATGTTGTTCTGGAGGGTTACTCTCCTCTTCCGGCTCGTCCATGTCTGAATCTTGATTTGGATCATCAGGAGGATTGTCCTCAAGTTCTGCAACATATAACAGAACAGTCAAATGGTCAGCAGCAGAGGAGGGGGCAGGATGGGTGGCATGAGTAGGCTCACACATAGCAGGCCAGGCAACAGGTTGATTTGAAGGGCCACAATGACTTTTCATGACTTACCCACTCCCTCATATGCAGGCACAGCTTGTGCAGTACTGAAGGTTCTTCTCCAGGCAGGACCCATCAAAGCAGCGACCCTCTCTTCCAAGGGTATCAGATTTGTCGATCCTCCTCCTGTTCAAGTTGTTTTCCTTTTGTTGTGGGACAGTTTCTTCTGCAAAGATTAAAATGCAGCTTTTTAGAGAAGGTGTCTTTCTGCTGGGTGGGACATATACAGCTGGTCACATTTACAATTTAAATTACATTGAATAAATGGAAATATTACTTCCACTAACTACTTGACCAAGGTCCTGCCACTTCTTTTTACACTGCCTTCCAGATCTCTTGTTGTTCACCAATCCGCAGAATTCTTCTGCAACTTCGATCCAACGTTTCTTCATCTCTTTGGGTGGCACTTTGTGTGACCTCTGCTGGTATCCAGGTGCTGCCATCTGTCTCAATGACAGTAACTAGTGACTTGACTTCGTCATACAAGAAATTCTTTGTTCTTGGTGTATGTTGCTGCATTATTGCTGCAACTGCCTTGAGACACTAACAGCACTTTTGCAATACTTTGAGACGCTTTTCCACTGCACTGAATCAAACTGTGATTTTTCAAAACACACAGTCCTCTGAGACACTTAACAGCAATGATCCCAAAACTTTTCCATGCATGCAACAGTTTATTTCAGGAAACAACACAGGCAGGACACTGCTGCTTGCATTCAGCAGTTAATTCGCTTCAGAGCTCTCCTTCTGGCACGCAATGAAAAACAGCTGCGATGCACTTTAAAAATGGCCGAGTGCCAAGTTTCGCCACTATTGTGCATGTGCACACATTGGGCCAACACCACTGTGCATGCGCACAGGTGCCGGCACTGTTTTTGGCGCTGGCCTGTTGCTCCGCCCCCCCACTGCACAATGCACGTCACGCTGGGACACCGGGGACTCGGAAGAACGGCCAGGATGGGGCGACTTTTTCCCGGCGCCGTTTCCAGCGCGCAAAGTCGGCGCATTTAAGGTAAATGCGCTGAAAAAAGGGCTTGGGCAAAATTGAGCCCTCTATCCCTGAATTTCTTTATTTTTCGTTGTTAACCAGGCTCATACTTGGAGGTAATTATTTTCTCCTTGTTATTTTGAAGGGGAAAATGATAGATATGGTACTTGCATATTGTTAACTGAACACTAGATGGCCCCAAATGGGAGGAAGCACATTGCAGCAATTGCACTTCTCTTGCATTCTTTGATGGGAATGTTCTAGATGGTCTGAAAATAATTTATTCCCATAGTAATAAGAGTGTTACTTTGAATGTAACACTAGAAACCATATTTCAGGGTTCTATTGAGTGTGAATCTATGCTGGCGAGTGAGCAGTGCAGTACCCATTTGTTAAAGGAAAGACAGAGCTAATCTGGATAATTACAGACCAGTTAGTTTAACATCTCTGGCAGGACAAATTGAGTCTATAATTAAGGACAGAATTACCACATCTCCAGATAAAGAGAAAATAGTTAAAAACATCCAGCACAGATTTCAAAATGGATAAACATGCTTGACCAACCTCAGAATTATTTGAGAAGGTAACAGATGTGGTAGATGGGGGAAGTGCTGTGTATGTAATTTTGTGGAATTTAGGCAATCGATTGACAAGGTACCATTTGGGAGATTACAAGAGAAGAATAAGGCTTCTGGAATTGGGAGAGGGTAGCAAACTAGTTTAAAAACTGGTCGGAGGGGAGAAAATATAGTAAGACTTTGGGCAGAGTGCTTGGAAGTGAATAGTGATGTTCCTCAAAGTTCAGTTCTGGGTTCACTTCTGTTCACTGTGTATATCAATGATTTGGATATAGGCCTAGAGGGAGTGGTGTTGAAATTTGCAGATGATAAAAAAAAGGACATATATTTAATTATTTAGAAAATCAAAGGAACTACAAGGGGAATATTGATAAGATGGGGGAATGAGCTAAAAAGTGGCCAATAGAATTCAGTATCAATAAGTATTAGGTGATACATTTTGGTTAAAAAAATAACAGCAGTTATTATCTTCTGAATAGACTTCTTTCATTAGAACAACTCAGATTACTTCTGGTATTTGCACCATCCAGTTGCTTTCAATACTGGTTCCATCCAGATCGACCGAGCATGTTTCAGTTCTATATTCTCTGCGTTTATTGTTTCGTGCTGGTAGAGGTCAGCAGTAGTACAATGACTATCCATAAGAATAGAACATAAGAACATAAGAAATAGGAGCAGGATTAGGCCATATTGCCCCCCGAGCCTGCTCCACCATTTAATACGATTTTGGCTGATCCGATCATGGACTCAGGTCCACTTTCCTGCCCGCTCCCCATAACCCCTTATTCCCTTATCGGCTAAGAAACTGTCTATCTCTGTCTTAACTGTATTCAATGTCCCAGCTTCCACAGCTCTCTGAGGCAGCAAATTCCACAGATCCACAACCCTCTGAGAAAATAAATTTCTCCTCATCTCAGTTTTAAATGGGCGGCCCCTTATTCTAAGATTATGCCCCCTAGTTCTAGTCACCCCCATCAGTGGACACATTCTCTCTGCATCCACCTTGTCAACCTCCTCATAATCTTATACATTTCGATAAGATCACCTCTCAATCTTCTGAATTCCAATGAGTAGAGGCCCAACCTACTCAACCTTTCCTCTTAAGTCAACCCCCTCATCTCTGGAATCAACCTAGTGAACCTTCTCTGAACTGCCTCCAAAGCAAGTATATCCTTTTGTAAAAATGGAAACCAAAACTGCACGCAGTATTCCAGGTATGGCCACACCAATACCCTGTATACCTGTAGCAAGACTTCACTGCTTTTATACTCCATCCCCTTTGCAATAAAGGCCAAGATTCCATAGGCCTTCCTGATCACTTGCTGTACCTGCATACTAACCTTTTGTGTTTCATGCACAAGTACCTCCAGGTCTCGCTGTACTGCAACACTTTGCAATATTTCTCCATTTAAATAATAACGTGCTCTTTGATTGTTTTCTGCCAAAATGCATGACCTCACACTTTCCAACTTTATACTCCATCTGCCAATGTTTTTCCCACTCACTTAGCCTATCTATGTAGATTTTTTGTGTCCTCCTCACACATAGCTTTCCCTCCCATCTTTGTATCATCAGCAAACTTGACTACGTTACACTCGGTCCCTTCTTCCAAGTCATTTATATAGATTGTAAGTAGTTGGGGTCCCAATACTGATCCCTACGGCACCCCACTAGTTACTGATTGCCAACCCAAGAATGAACCATTTATCCCGACTCTCTGTTTTCTGTTCGTTAGCCAATCCTCTATCCATGCTAATATATTATCCGCAACCCCATTAACTTTTATCTTATGCAGTAACCTTTTATGTGGCACCTTGTCAAATGCCTTCTGGAAGTCAAAATACACCACATTCACTGGTTCTCCTTTATCCATCCTCTTCGTTGCATTCTCAAAGAATTCCAGCAAATTTATCAAACATGGCTTCCCCTTCATAAATCCATGCTGACTCTGCCTGACCGAATTTTGCTCTTCCAAATGTCCTGCTACTGCTTCTTTAATAATGGACTGCAACATTTTCCCAACCACAGATGTTAGGCTAACTGGTCTATAGTTCCTGCTTTTTGTCTGCCTCCTTTTTTAAAAGGGGCGTTACATTTGCAATTTTCCAATCTGCTGGGACCTCCCCAGAATCTAGGGAATTTTGGTAAATTACAACCAGTGCATCCACTATCCCTGCCGTTACTTCTCTTAAGACCCTAGGTTGCAAGTCATCAGGTCCAGGGGATTTATCTGCCTTTCGTCCCATTATCTTACTGAGTACCACCTCCTTAATGATTGTGATTGTGTTAAGTTCCTCCCCCGTTCCTGTTGAAATAAAATCAATGCAGCATTTATTCTCCATCTAGTTACCAGGGATCCAGGGCCAATATGGGCCAGCCCACACTGTGATATGTGTGCTCACTAGGTCCGTGTAGCAGAGCTGGTCTCCATTCGTCTTGGGTAATCCTTGCCACTGGACCAAGACCTAGCTCTGTCAAGCCCATGTGGTGGCTGGTGTGCAGCGGCCAACAAACGTTAAAAAAGTCCACGCACAGACATCTTCCACCCTTGAGGATGTAGTTCGGGTCCTTCATTCGAAACACCTGTGAACTTATCCTTTTTTGGCATGGAAGCAAGTCATCCTCGTTTCGGGTGACTGCCTATGAGTTATCAGAGCTCTCATTCTTGTACAGTTTGCACTGATCCCTATGATAACACACATGTTGTGGTTTCTTCCCTTGTTTCTGAATGGCCAATTTAAGGTTTGTTTCTCCCAATTTGTCCATGACTTCATACGGAGCTTCCCAATTAGCCTCCCAGGTCTCACCTTAAAAAAAAGTTTAAACATGACTTTATTGCCAATTATGTTGTTAATGCAACGGGTGTGGTGATGTAATTTACCTGTTTCTATCTTGCATCATAAGTGGGGCTCAAATAGCAGTATTGCAAGTTATATCAATGTTCAATTTTATTTCCCCAAAGTCTTCTCCTTTAACACACAGCAATGAGCATGACCACCTAGACTGCTCTCAACCAGTTTATTTGAATGGAAATTGTTGTAATTATCCCCTTTAAATGTCAGGTAGATTTTCCCTTCTCGTATTAATTTATCTCAATAGTTCCAATTTCAGAAAAAAGTGATGGCCAGGCTTGCTGATAAATTCTTAAATTCTTAAAACAGCTGGATCTCTTGCTTGGCCATCAATATTCATGCGGCGGTCATCTATTTAAAAGAAAAAAAGAGAATTAATTGTGGTTCTGCTTAAGGGTTAATTTGTCAGATCATAAAATTCCTCTGCATTGTGGGGAAATATCCACTTAGAATTAAGAAACTTAAATTTAATAATGTCTAATATATAAATTTCATTCAAAATACAATAGTTGTTGTGCGATGATTTTAAAAAAACAGCTGTCAACGGAAAGGGTTAACTTCTTTGCAGGTTGATAAGAAGGCAGAGTAACTATTGTCAGACACGTGCAATTGTGTCACTTCATGTAAATTTTAAAAAAATCTACCCGATCAAAAAATTGTTTTCCAAATCTTTGTGGTTTGGAGTCAATCACAACCAATAAACATAGTGAGAGAGAAAGTATTAAGGGGTTTAGCATCTTTGAAAGTGGATAAATCCTCATGCCCGGATGAAATGTATCCATTAAGAGAAGCAGTAGAGGAAATAGCAGAGGCTCTGACCATCATTTTCCAATCCTCTCTGGCTACAGGTGTGGTGCTGGAGGACTGTTAACGTTGTACCGCTGTTTAAAAAGGGAGGACAGGATAGACCGAATAATCAGCCTAACCTCTGTGGTGGGAAAATTATTGGAAAAAATTTGAGGGATGAGATAAATCTTCATTTAGAAAGACACGGATTAATCAAGGACAATCAGCATGGATTTGTTAGGGAAGATTGTGTCTGACTAACTTGTTTGAATTTTTTGAGAAGGTAACAAGGAGGGTCGATGAGGATAGTGCATTTGATGTAGTGTATATGGATTTTAGCAAGGCTTTTGATAAGGTCCTACATGGCAGACTGGTCATGAAAGTAAAAGCTCATGGGATCCAGGGCAAAGTGGCAAGTTGGATCCAAAATTGGCTCAGAGGCAGGAAATGAAAGTTAATGGTCGATGGGTGTTTTTGTGGCAGGAAGGCTGTGTCCACAGGGTGCTGCAGGACTCAGTTTTAGGTCCCTTACTTCTTGTGGTATGTATCAATGATTTGGACTTGAATGTAGGGGGTATGATTAAGAAATTTGCAGATGATACAAAAATTGGCAGTTGTGCTTGATAATGAAAAAGAAAACTGTAGAGTGCAGGAAGATATCAATGAACTGGTCAGATGGGCAGAAAAGTGACAAATGGAATTCAATCCGGAGAAATGTCAGGTAATATATTTGAGGAGGGCTAACATAAGAAATAGGAGCAGGAGTAGGCCATTTGGCAAGGGAATACACAATAAATGGTAGGACTCTGAGAAGTGCAGAGAAACAGAGGGACCTTGGAGTGCATGTCCTCAGATCCCTGAAGGTAGCAGGACATGTAGATAAGGTGATTAAGAAGGCATATGGAATACTTGCCTTTATTAGCCAAGGAATAGAATATAAGAGCAGGGAGGTTATGCTTGAATTGTTTTAAAACACAAGTTAGGCCACAGCTCGAGTACTACGTGTAGTTCAGGTCACCACATTACAGGAAAGATGTGATTGCACTAGAGAGGGTACAGAGGGGATTTATGAGGATGTTGCCTAGACTGGAGAATTTTAGCTATGAGGAAAGATTGGATAGACTGGGGTTGTTTTCTTTGGAACAGAGGAGGCTGAGGGAAGATTTAATTGAGTTGTATAAAATTATGAGGGGCCTAGAAAGAGTGGATAGGAAGCACCTATTCCCTTTAGCAGAGGGGTCAATAACCAGGGTGCATAGATTTAAAGTAAGTGGTAAGAGGTTTAGAGGAGATTTGAGGAATGTTTTTTTCACGCAGAGGGTGTTGGGGGTCTGAAACTCACTGCCTGAAAGGGTGGTAGAGGCAGAAACCCTCATAGCATTTAAAAAGTATTTGGATATGAATTTGATGTTCCGTAACCTACGAGGCTACGGATCAAGAGCTAGAAAGTGAGATTATGCTGGATAGCACTTTGTCAGCCACCTTTTGTGCTGTAAATTTCTCTGATTTCTGAGCTATATGATAGATACGAACATATGAACATACGAACAATGATGGACAGGTAAAGACCATCTTGTCCATCGAGCCTGTCCCACACAATTGCGATACATTGTATATCACAACATATTCACTCCACCTCACCCGAAACCAGGTGATCCATCTCCTGGGAGAGGCAAAAAAAACAGATCTGTTAAATTATGAGAGGATGGGACAAGGAAGACAGAAGCAGACTGTTTCCAGTGGTTGATGACTTGACATCAGAGGGTGATAAATACAAGATTAAATGTGAGATAGTTAGAACAGAGGTCAGGAGAAACCAGAGTTGCCCAATATGTTAGCTAATACCCATATGTGGCTAATTGGGAATTCAGATGTGAATCATTGTATTTTTGATTGGTAAATAAAAATGAGTAAGAGATACCGTTGTTTGGCATGTGATCTAAATATTTATATTTGTACAGTATGTGTATTTGTACTTTAATCTTTTTGTACATTTGTTGTAAAATGGTAAGATGAAAGACAGAATGTGCAAGTGTTTTATGAGCGTAGTGTGTACTTTACTTTCTAGGTTAATTCTTATTGGTTATCTGCTAAAATGTAGTGTAACATGGGTGAAAACGGCACACTTTAGCACCACACAAAAATCACCAGTAACATTGTCTGGAAATGGGAGCTGTCATCATGGTCAGCTTACCCAATTGGAATAATCTCTCCAAGCCAGCAGCCGAAAGCTAGGCCAACGAATAACAAGCAGATCGAACAGAGCACGCCACGGAAAAGGGCATTCTGGATGGAGAGCAGTGGCAGGTCTATCTGAGTCAACATTCTCAGCAATCACTTTGATGAACTACAGACCTCCAAACAATCAAAGGGAGATAGAAGAGCAAATATGTATGCAAATTTCTGAGAAGTGCAGAAACTATAGAGCAGTAATAGGAGGGGATTTCAACTACCCTAATATTAACTGGGATAAAAGTGTGAAAAAAGAAAAAAAAAGAAAGACTTGGATTTACATTGCGCCTTTCATGACCATCGGACGTCTCAAGGTGCTTTACAGTCAATGAAGTGCTTTTGTAGTGTAGTCACTATTGCAATGTAGGAAACGCGGCAGCCAATTTGCGCAGAAGCAAGCTCCCACAGATGAAGGGTATAGAGGATGCAGAATTCCTAAAATGGATTCCGGAGAACTTTTTTAGCCAGTACGCAGCAAGCACAACAAGGGAGGGGTCAGTTTTCGGGAATGCTGTTGGGCAGAAGGAAGGGGTATCAGTAGGAAAGCATTTTGGTGCTAATGATCATAATTCAGTTTGATTTATGGTAGTTATGAAAAAGGACAGATAGGCCAGGAATAAAAGTTCTCAATTGGGGAAAAGCCAATTTTACCAAGCTGAGATGTGATTTAGCCAAAGTGGACTGGGACAGCTACTTGAAGGTAAATCCGTATAAGAGCAGGTGGGGGGCATTTAAGGAGGAGATCCGAAGGGTTCAGAGCAAGTATGTTCCCTTAGTTTGCTCAAAAAAAAAGCTTCGTACGCTAAAAAAACAATGCAGAATGGTGGCCAAAATTCATCCCAAGGGGCGGGACTAACAAATATAGAGCTCGGTGGATGTCAAGGGGTATACAGGTTATGATAAAGAAAAAAAGGGAGGCTTAAGAAAGGAGGGAGACAGAAAGCAGAAAACTATAAACCAGTTAGCCTAACATTGGGAAAATGCTGCAGTCCGTTATTAAGGAAATAATAGCAGGACATTTAGAAAATCATAATAGTCAAGCAGAGTCAGCATGATTTTATGAAAGGGAAATCATGTTTGACAAATTTGCAAGAGTTCTTTGAGGATGTAACAAGCAGGATGGATGAAGGGGAACCAGTAGATGTCGTGTATTTAGATTCCCAGAAGGCATTCGATAAGGTGCCACATAAAAGGTTACTGCACAAGATAAGAGCTCACGGGGTTGGTGGTAATATATTAGTATGGATAGAGGATTGGTTAACGAACAGAAAACAGAGAGTCAGGAAAATGGGTCATTTTCAGGTTGGCAAATTACAACTAGTGGGGTGCCACAGGAGTCAGTGCTGGGGCCTCAACTATTTACAATCTATGTTAATGACTTGGATGAAGGGACCGAGTGTAATGTAGCCAAATTTGCTAATGATACAAAGATAGGTGGGAAAGCAAGTTGTGAGGACACAAAGAATCTGCAAAGGGATATAGATAGGCTAAGTGAGTGCGCAAAAATTTGGCAGAGTCCGAGAGCAAGAGAGTCTGAGTTCGGGAGGTCAGTGAGTTTGGTAGGCCACAGAAGTCGGTGATTCGGGAGGCTGCAGAGGTCGGTGAAATCGGGAGGCCCTGAGGTCAGCGAGTAGGTAGGCCCTGTGAGGTCGGCCAGTCATTAGGTTCTGTGAGGTCGGCGAGTCGGTAGATCCTGTGAGGTCAGCGAGTCAGGAGTTCAGAGGCCAGGAGTTCCGAGGCCTCCGAGGTTGGTGAGGTGAGTTGGTAAGTCGCTCTCCTCTCTATTTCTTTTTAAGTAGGTCCGGAGTTCGGAGGCCGAGAGATCGGGAGGCCACAGAGGTCGGTGAGTTCGAGAGACCACAGAGGTCAGTGAGGTGAGTTGGTTAGTAGCTCTCTTTTCTCTATTTCTGTTTAAGTAGATTTTAACCTAGATAAGGCTAACTAGAGGGATGGCAGTGCAGCTCAATCCCGTGGAGTGCATATCCTGCGGCAGGTGGGAAGTCCTGGATGCTTTGCACAGCCTAGACAACCAATTGTACAGGAGGTGTCCCCAGCTGCAACTGCTCGAGCTCCGCGTTTTGGAGCTGGAGCAGCGGATGGAGTCAATACGGTGCATCCACCGTATAGCATGTTTCAGGAGGTGGTCACCTCACAGCTTAAAAGCGTGCAGGTAGAGGGGAAGTGGGTGACCACCAGACGTAGTAAGTGTGCAAGGCAGGTAGTGCAGGAGCCCCTCCCGTGAGTCCATCTCACTTTCAAACTGTTATTCACTTCTGTGTATCGGTAAGGACGATGGTGCCTCTCGGGAGTGCAGCCAGAGCCAATTCCAAGGCACCATGGGTGGTTCAGCTGCACAGGAGGGAGGGACGAAAAACAAAAGAGCCCGAGTGATAGGGAATTCTATAGTTAGGGGAATAGACAGGCATTTCTGCGGCCGTAGACGTGACTCCCGAATGGTTTTGTGCCTCCCTGGTGCCAGGATCAAGGATGTCACAGAGCGAACGCAGGGCATCCTGGGGCGGTGTGGGGGGGGTAAACAGCTAGAGGTCGTGGTCCATATCGGGACCAACGACATAGGTAAAATGAGGGATGAGGCCCTACAGGAAGAATTCAGGGAGCTGGGAAGAAAATTAAAGGGTAGGACCTCAAAGGTAGTAATCTCCAGGTTACTAGCGGTGCCACGTGCTAATGAGTATAAGAATAGAAGGATAGAGAGGATGAACACGTGGCTGGAACGTTGGTGTAGGAGGGAGGGCTTTAAATTCTTGAGGCATTGGAACCGCTTCTGTGCTGAATGGTATATATACTTTAATACAAGGAGTATAGCAATTAAGGCGTATGAGCTAAGAGCACAGGTAGACACTTGGGAGTATGACATTATAGCCATTACAGAAACATGACTGAAAGAGGGGCTGGTTTGGCAGATCAATATTCCTGTCTACAGGATTTTTAGACAAGATAGAGAGGGGGGTAAAAAGCAGGGGGTGGAGGGGGGGGTTGCGGCACTGATTAAAGAAGCTATTACAGCGGTGAGGAGGGATGATATGTTAGAGGGATCATCAAATGAGGCCATATGGGTTGAATTGAAAAATAAAAAAGGGGCGATCACACTGCTGGGCATGTATTATAGAGCCCCAAACCGTGGGAGGAAGATAGAGGAGCAAATATGTAGGCAAATTGCTGTGAAGTCCAAAAACCTTAGGATAATAATAGTAGGGGATGTTAACTGTCCAAATATTGATTGGTACAAATTTAGTGTGAAGAGTATAGAGGGTGCGGAATTCTTGAAATGCATTCAAGAGAACGTTTTTAGTCAGTATGTAGCAAGCCCAACACGAGAGGGGGCGGTTTTGGATTTAGTTTTGGGGAATGAAGCTGGGCAGGTTGAAGGGGTATTAGTGGGAGAGCACTTGGGTGCCAGTGACCATAATTCAGTCAGATTCAAGTTGGTTATGGATAAGGACAAGAATGGGCCTGGAATAAAAGTTCTGAATTGGGGAAGAGCTAATTTTGTTAAGTTAAGGAGAGATTTGGCCATAGTGGACTGGAAACAGCTACTTGTGGGTAAATCAGTTGGAACAGTGAGAGGCATTCAAGGAGGAGATCCGGAAGGCTCAGGCCAAACATGTGCTCTTAAAGAAAAAGGCTGGGAAAAATAATTCTAGTGCCCCCTGGATGTCTCGGGACTTACAGGGGAGGATTAAGAAAATAAGGGATGATTATGTCATATACCAATGGCTAAATGCTTCAGAGTCTTTAGAGGAATATAGGAAGTTAAGAAGCAAAATTAAAAAGGATATAAGAATGCCAAGAGAGAGCATGAGAAATTCTTGGCCAGTAAAATTAAGGAAAACGCTAAGGTGTTCTGTAACTATATTAAGAGTAAGAGGGTAACTAAAGAAAGGGTAGGGCCTATTAGAGACATTGAGGGTAATCTTTGTGTGGAGGTGGACGATGTTGGCAGGCTTCTTAATGAACACTTTGCATCTGTTTTCACAAAGGAAAGGGGTAATGCAGATACAGCTATCGAGGAGGTGTGTGATATTCTGGATGAAATAAATATAGTGAGAGAGGAAGTATTTAGGGGTTTAGCAGCTTTGAAAGTAGATAAGTCCCCAGGCCTGGATGAAATGCATCCCAGGCTGTTGAGCGAAGTAAAAGAGGAAATAGCAGAGGCCTTGTCCATCATTTTCCAGTCCTCTTTGGATTCGGGCATGGTGCCGGAGGATTGGAGGACTGGTAATGTAGTACCCTTGTTTAAGAAGGGAAAAAGGGATAGACCAAGTAATTACAGGCCTGTCAGCCTAACCTCAGTGGTGGGAAAATTATTTGAAAAAATCCTGAAAGACAGGATAAATCTGCATTTGGAAAGGCAAGGATTAATTAGGGAAAAAAAAGCCCCCCCTCAAATCCCCTCTAAGCCTTCCGCCAACCACCTTAAAACAAAGCCGCTCATAATAGACCGCTCCACCAATGGAAATAGACCCTTACTATCCACTATGTCCAGATCCCTCAATATTTTGTACAGCTCAATGAGGTCTCCTCTCAATCTCCTCTGTTCCAATGAGAACAAACCCAACCTATCCAATCTGTCCTCATAACTAAGATTTTCCATTCCAGGCAGCATCCTAGTTAATGGGACAGTCAGCATGGATTTGTTAAGGGAAGATCGTGTCTGACTAATCTGATTGAATTTTTTGAGGAGGTAACCAAGAGGTTCGATGAGGGTAGTGCATACAATGTAGTATATATGGACTTTAGCAAAGCTTTTGATAAGGTCCCACATGGTAGACTGGTCATGAAGGTTAAAGCCCATGGGATATAGGGCAAAGTGGCAAGTTGGATCCAAAATTGGCTTGGATGTAGGAAGCAAACGGTAATGATTGATGGATGTTTTTGTGACTGGAAGGATGGTAGAGGCAGGAAGCCTCACCACATTTAAAAAATACTTGGATGTGCACTTAAAGTGCCGCAACCTACAGGGCTACAGACCAAGAGCTGGAAAGTGGGATTAGGCTGGACCCCTCTTGGTCTGCCGGTGTGGACACGATAGGCCGAAATAACATCCTACTGTGCTATAAATTTCTATGATTCTATGATATGAGGGATTAAGGGAAGACAGGAGTGAACTCAGAGGAGAGAGAGCATGGTGAATTGAGATGGAGGTTGAAATCACTGAACAAATGAAACTGGCATGACTACAATGATAAATGCATTTTTGAAGTACTATTTGAAGTAGTACCTTTCCCTTAAGATACAATGGGCTAGACTTTCCACTTTGCTGGCTATTGCCCAAAAAATGGGAGATGTTCCAGTAATGTTCGATGTCTCAGCCGTACCGATCGCTGGAACATCGCCCATTTTTAGGATCACGATTTTCCTCTCGGCGATAGGCCAGCGAAGTGAAATGAGCGATGCGAAAGGTCAGTGATGTGACGTGCGCCCAGCGAACGGCCAGCGATGTGAAAGGCAAAAGCTTCCCTAGCAACGGCCTTCTGCGCATGCAATTGTTTTCTCTTTTTTCTTGGTGACTGGTTTTCCCACGATTTGGGAGGTCAGGGGTTATCCACACATGCACAGAAGGCACAGGGAGGGGCAGAGAGTGAGAGAGAGAGAGAGACTGAGAAGGCAGTGGAGCTGAGAAGAGCAGAGAATAGCAGAAAAGACAACAGAGCAGGCTTGAAATCATAATTTAAACTTATAAATCTTTATAATAGTTTAAAGAGCAGGCTTGAAATCAGAATTTAAACTTTATAAAACAATAGTTTAAAGTAATATCGAAAATGCAGCATGATGCTGAGGGGGAGAGGAAGAGGGCAAAATCTTTTAGTGACGAGGCCAATGAGGCCCTCGTTGATGAAGTACGTTCCCGGTGAGGACAACTGACTCGGGGTGCGCACGGGAAACCCCCACCCGTGTGTATCAGAAAATCTGGGCAGAAATCGCTGTCCTCGGCATCCCATGGGGCGAAGGGGACGAACCAGTGCTGGAAACGCTGGAACAGCTTGGTAGCTGCAGCAAGAGTAAGTTGCATTTTATATTGTATTGATGCACATTTTAATTATAATAATGAATCTCCTGTATTGAATTTAAATTTGTTATTCATAAATGTATTACATAAACTCCATGTTATGATCCGGACAGGGCTCTAAACCTGGGACTATGTAGAGGGAGCTTTACTCTGTAAATAACCCCATGCTGCAGCTGCTCTGGGAGTGTTTGATGGGATGGAAGTCTCTCTGGCTGCTGCAGCATAGAGAGATGTATATGTGTCAAGCTGTGGCATGTAGGGCCCAAGTTTCCACAGGATAAAAAACGGGCGCACCTCCGAGCTGGGTTCCCGTTTTTCGTGCCTAAAACGGCGCCAGAAAAAAAACGCGCTATTCTGGAGCGCTTTGCAGCTCCTTGTCTGTTTGGCGCAGCGCCCAGGGGGGCGGAGCCTACACTCGCGCCGATTTTATAAGTGGGAGGGGGCGGGTACTATTTAAATTAGTTTTTTTCCTGCCGGCAACGCTGCGCGTGCGCGTTGGAGCGTTCGCGCATGCTCAGTGTGAAAAAAAACATTGGCACTCGGCCATTTTTGTAGTTCTTTGTAGCTATTTAATTTTTGAAAATTTTTTAATAAAATCACATTGCCATCAGCACATCAGCACTGAGGCTACCCTTCTCACTGTCTCCTTCCCCTCCCTCCCCTCCGCGGCAACAAACGGTTCTCTCCTTCCCCTCCCTCCCCTCTCTCCACGGCAACAAGCCGCTGTCTCCTTCCCCTCCCTCCCCTCCCTCCACGGCAACAAGCTACTGTCTCCTTCCCCTCCCTCCCCTCCCCTCCCTCCACGGCAACAAGCCGCTGTCTCCTTCTCCTCCCTCCCCTCCCCTGCGCGGCAACAAGCCGCTGTCTCCTTCCCCTCCCTCCCCTCTCTCCACGGCAACAAGCCGCTGTCTCCTTCCCCTCTCTCCCCTCCCCTCCACGGCAACAAGCCACTGTCTCCTTCCCCTCCCTCCCCTCCCCTGCGCGGCAACAAGCCACTGTCTCCTTCCCCTCCCTCCACGGCAACAAGCCGCTGTCTCCTTCCCCTCCCTCCCCTCCCCTGCGCGGCAACAAGCCGCTGTCTCCTTCCCCTCCCTCCCCTCCCCTGCGCGGCAACAAACCGCTGTCTCCTTCCCCTCCCTCCCCTCTCTCCACGGCAACAAGCCGCTGTCTCCTTTCCCTCCCTCCCCTCCCCTCCGCGGCAACAAACCGCTGTCTCCTTCCCCTCCCTCCCCTCTCTCCACGGCAACAAGCCGCTGTCTCCTTCCCCTCCCTCCCCTCCCCTCCATGGCAACAAACCGCTGTCTCCTTCCCCTCCCTCCCCTCTCTCCACGGCAACAAGCCGCTGTCTCCTCCCCCCCCCCCTCCTGCTCAGCGACACGAACGGCTTTCTCCCCCACCCTCCCGCTCAGCGGCACGAACGGCTGCAGAATTCTCCCTGGCTGAAGCACTTTCACACAGGTAGGAAGATGGTTTATTTAATCTTTTCTTGGCTTATAAATGTTTATTCAGGTTGGATTTATCTATATAATATTTGTAAAAGTATAAATAAGGATTTATTATAGAATTTAATGACTTCCCTTCCCCCCCACCTCGTTCTGGACGCCTAATTTGTAACCTGCGCCTGATTTTTTAATGTGTAGAACAGGTTTTTTCAGTTCTACAAAAATCTTCACTTGCTCCATTCTACTTTAGTTTGGAGTACGTTTTCACTGTGGAAACTTTCAAATCAGGCGTCAGTGGCCAGACACGCCCCCTTTTGAAGAAAAAATTCTGTTCCAAAGTAGAACTGTTCTACCTGACTAGAACTGCAGAAAAAAAAATGTGGAGAATTGCGATTTCTAAGATAGTCCGTTCTCCACCAGTTGCTCCTAAAAATCAGGCGCAAATCATGTGGAAACTTGGGCCCGTAATGTTTTAAATTGTTGTGACTTCATGATACTACCTAGTCAATTAGCTTATGCTATGCTCTTTTCTCATTTGCAGAAGAAGATATCTAACAACTGGACAGAGCAGAGGCACGCTGGAGGGGGATCTGCTCAATTGCAGCCAAATATGGACCTTGAGGAGTGTGCAGCTGCGCTGTGGGCCACGAAAGCCGTTCAGCCACCACCCGCAGTCTATTAGAGCCCAGCTATGCGTCTCGTGAGTAATGTGTCGAAAAGTATTAAAAAGTAATGTAATGTCCTGTAATTCTAATGCAATATTCAATAAACGAATTATGTCATATGTCATGTCATGTATGTAGCCCTGGTACATAAAAAGCAGGGGATGCAGCCGCTACAGCTTTCTGGGGTAGTGAAATGTATTGATATGTAACGGCTCTCGTTAATGTGCACTGTTATTGTTATGTCTTGAATAAAGCAATGTGACTGAGTACTGTAGACGTTAGTAAGTGTGACCTTAGTCTCTTTATTCTAACTCCAGAGTGCTGGTACAGCATGGGAGGCCTGCTTATATACAGTGCTCCCAAGGGATGCTGGGATCCCTTGGGACGCCAACAGATACGCCCTCTGCTGGTGGTAGAATGCTGGTTACATAGGGTTGCATACATAACATCACTCCCTCCCAAAGTCAATAGTACTCTTATTTACAGGGTGAGATAATCTGGGGCTTTCCGCTCCCTAGTCGATTGTCTCGGTACAAATGCAGGTGTAGGTGAGTTGGTTGGTTCTTTGCTGGGCTGCTGCGCAGCTGGCCTTGCTGAGCTGCTGGGGATGATGAGTTCAGCTTCGTGGTCAACTGTGATGTTGGTTGCCAGTTGTGTGAGTGTCGTAGGGTCGAAGTTGGTGGTGTCCTCTTCAGATTGCTCGTGGCTGTCTGTGAATCGCAGTTTGGTTTGTTCCAAATGCTTTCTGCAAGTTAGTCCATTTGCGAGTTTGACCTGAAACACCCTACTCCCTTCTTTAGCTATGACAGTGCCGGCAAGCCATTTGGGACAATGTCCATAGTTGAGTACAAATACAGGGTCATTGACTTCAATATCGTGTGACAAATTTGCGTAATCATAGTACATACTTTGTTGATGCCGCCTGCCCTTGACGTGATCATGGAGATCAGGCTGAACAAGAGAGAGCCTTGTTTTGAGCACCCTTTTCATGAGCAGCTCGGCTGGGGGAACCCCGGTGAATGAGTGGGTTCGAGTGCGGTAGCTGAGCAGGACTCGGAACAGGCGGGTCTGCAGGGAGCCTTCCGACATGCGGTTCAAGCTTTGCTTGATGGTTTGGACTGCCCGTTCTGCCTGGCCGTTGGATATGGGCTTGAACGGGGCAGATGTGACATGCTTGATCCCATTGCGGGTCGTGAATTCCTTGAATTCAGCACTAGTGAAACACGGCCCATTGTCGCTGACAAGGACATCAGGCAGGCCGTGCGTGGCAAACATGGCTTGTAGGTTTTCGATGGTGGTCGTGGACGTGCTTACAGACATTATTACACACTCAATCCATTTTGAATAAGCATCCACAACAACCAAGCACATTTTGCCTAGAAACGGGCCAGCGACGTCAACGTGGATCCTAGACCACGGTTTGGAAGGCCATGACCACAAAATTAGCGGTGCCTCCCTGGGTGCATTGCTCAGTTGAGAGCAAGTGTTGCATTGGCACACGCAAGACTCCAAGTCTGAGCCGATGCCAGGCCATCATAAATGGGATCTGACTATAGCTTTCATCATTACTATGCCTGGGTGGGTACTGTGTAGGCCGCGTACAAATGTTTCCCTGCCTTTCTTGGGCAAAACCACTCGGCAAAACCAGCTCCCATGGAGGACACAGTTTTTTACAAGGGACAGTAAAGGATCCTGGCTGGTCCAGGTCCTGATCTGGCGGGCCGTAACCGATGACTTTTCGTTTTCAAATGCCTCCATCACCAAGAGCAAGTGTGCAGGCTGTGCCATTTCCACCCCGGTGGCGGGCAAAGGTAGCCGACTGAGGGTGTCAACGCAGTTCTCTGTGCCTGGCCTGTGGCGAATTACATAGTTATATGCAGACAGCGTGAGCGCCCATCTTTGGATGCAAGCAGAGACATTGATATTGATACCTTTGCTCTCTGAGAATAGCGATATAAGCGGCTTATGGTCAGTTTCTAACTCAAACTGAAGCCCAAACAGATACTGATGCATTTTTTTTACCCTGTAAACGCATGCCAGAACTTCTTTTTCAATCTTGGACAATCTCGGCCTTGGACAATCTCCTGGACGCATAAGCGACCGGTTGCAATGTTCCCGATTCATTTGCTTGTAACACACACCCGATCCCGTACGAAGACGCATTGCAAGCTAGCACTAAACGTTTACAAAGATCATACAGGACAAGCAGTTTGTTGGAACATAACAGATTTTGGGCTTTCTCAAAAGCTGTCTCGTGTGATTTCCCCCATACCCAGTCATCTCCCTTACGTAGCAACACGTGCAGGGGTTCCAGCAAGATGCTTAACCCGGGTAGGAAATTACCAAAATAATTGAGGAGTCACAGGAACGACCGCAGCTCCTTCACGTTCTGTGGTCTCGGCGCGTTCTTGATGGCCTCCATCTTGGCGTCAGTCAGTCTGATGCCGTCTGCCACGATTCTTCTCCCTAACAACTCGACCTCTGGTGCCAGGAAAACATCTTCGAGCGTTTCAACCTGAGTCCCACACGATCTAGCCGACTTAGAACCCCTTCCAGGTTCTGCAAGTGTTAGATTAGTTTAATATCTGTAGTGGGGAAAATGCTTGAAGCTATCATTAAGGAAGAAATAGCGGGACACCTAGATAGGAATAGTGCAATCAAGCAGACGCAACATGGATTCATGAAGGGGAAATCATGTTTAACTAATTTACTGGAATTCTTTGAGGATATAACGAGCATGGTGGATAGAGGTGTACCGATGGATGTGGTGTATTTAGATTTCCAAAAGGCATTCGATAAGGTGCCACACAAAAGGTTACTGCAGAAGATAAAGGTACGCGGAGTCAGAGGAAATGTATTAGCATGGATCGAGAATTGGCTGGCTAACAGAAAGCAGAGAGTCGGGATAAATGGGTCCTTTTCGGGTTGGAAATCGGTGGTTAGTGGTGTGCCACAGGGATCGGTGCTGGGACCACAAATGTTTACAATATACATAGATGACCTGGAAGAGGGGACAGAGTGTAGTGTAACAAAATTTGCAGATGACACAAAGATTAGTGGGAAAGCGGGTTGTGTAGAGGACACAGAGAGGCTGCAAAGAGATTTAGATAGGTTAAGCGAATGGGCTAAGGTTTGGCAGATGGAATACAATGTCGGAAAATGTGAGGTCATCCACCTTGGGAAAAAAAACACCAAAAGGGAATATTATTTGAATGGGGAGAAATTACAACATACTGCCTTGCAGAAGGACTTGGGGGCCTTGTGCATGAATCCCAAAAAGTTAGTTTGCAGGTGCAGCAGGTAATCAGGAAGGCGAATGGAATGTTGGCCTTCATTGCGAGAGGGATGGAGAACAAAAGCAGGGAGGTCCTGCTGCAACTGTACAGGGTATTTGTGAGGCCACACCTGGAGTACTGTGTGCAGTTTTGGTCACCTTACTTAAGGAAGGATATACTAACTTTGGAAGAGGTATAGAGACGATTCACTAGGCTGATTCTGGAGATGAGGGGGTTACCTTATGATGATAGATTGAGTAGACTGGGTCTTTACTCATTGGAGTTCAGAAGGATGAGGGGTGATCTTATAGAAACATTTAAAATCATGAAAGGGATAGACAAGATAGAGGCAGAGAGGTTGTTTCCACTGGTTGGGGAGACTAGAACTAGGGGGCACAGCCTCAAAATACGGGGGAGCCAATTTAAAACCGAGTTGAGAAGGAATTTCTTCTCCCAGAGGGTTGTGAATCTGTGGAATTCTCTGCCCAGGGAAGCAGTTGAGGATAGCTCATTGAATGTATTCAAATCACAGATAGATAGATTTTTAACCAATAAGGGAATTAAGGGTTATGGGGAGCGGGCGGGTAAGTGGAGCTGAGTCCACGCCCAGATCAGCCATGATCTTGTTGAATGGCGGAGCAGGCTCGAGGGGCTACATGGCCTACTCCTGTTCCTAATTCTTATGTTCTTATGTTTTATGATGGTGTCCCGACCTGTGATCAATATGTCATCCTGGAAAACCATGGTGCGCGGAACCAACTTTAGCAGACTCTTCATGTTCCTTTGAAAAATAGCCACGGCCGATCGAATCTCAAACGGGCATCGATTGTAGATGAACAGACCTTTCTGCGCGTTGATGCAGGTGAGATCTTTTGAGGACTCCGCCAGCATCTGCGTCATGTAGGCCGAGGTCAGGTCCAACTTGGTGAACGTCTTTCCTCCTGCCAGCATCGCAAATAGGTCGTCTGCTTTGGGTAGTGGGTACTGGTCCTGCAGCAAAAAATGGTTAATCGTTACTTTATAGTCCCCACAAATTCTGATCGTGCCATCGCCCTTGTGAACCAGAACAATCGGACTGGCCCATTCTTTGAACTCTACCGGCGCGATGATGCCCTCTCGTTGCAGCCTGTCTAGCTTGATCTGCACTTTCTCTCGCATCATATATGGCACCGCCTGTGCCTTGTGGTGAATGGGTCATGTACCGGGAATCAAGTGGATCAGCACCTTCGCCCCTGGGAAACTTCCAATACCTGGCTCAAACAACGACGGAAACTTGCTCAGAACCTGGGCACATGAGGCGTCGTCGACGGATGAAAGTGCTTGGATGTCATCCCAGTTCCAGCGTATTTTTCCCAGCCAGCTTGTGCTGAACAGTGTGGGGCCATCTTCGAGTACAATCCATAGTGCTAGTTCATGCACTGCTCCATCATAGGAGACTTTTACTGCTGCGCTGCCAATTACAGGGATCAGCTCTTTCGTGTAAGATCTCAGCTTGGTATGATTAGGGCTCAGCTTTGGCCTCTGTGCCTTGTTGCTCCACAGCCTGTCGAAGGTCTTTTTGCTCATGATGGACTGACTCGCACCCGTGTCCAATTCCATGGATACTGGAATTCCGTTCAGTTCAACTTTTAACATGATCGGTGTACATTTCGTGGTGAAGGTGTGTACCCCGTTTGTGGATGATACTAAGTTGGGTGGCAGTGTGAGCTGCGAGGAGGATGCTATTAGGCTGCAGAGTGACTTGGATAGGTTAGGTGAGTGGGCAAATGCATGGCAGATGAAGTATAATGTGGATAAATGTGAGGTTATCCACTTTGGTGGTAAAAACAGAGAGACAGACTATTATCTGAATGGTGACAGATTAGGAAAAGGGAAGGTGCAACGAGACCTGGGTGTCATGGTACATCAGTCATTGAAGGTTAGCATGCAGGTACAGCAGGCGGTTAAGAAAGCAAATGGCATGTTGGCCTTCATAGCGAGGGGATTTGAATACAGGGGCAGGGAGGTGTTGCTACAGTTGTACAGGGCCTTGGTGAGGCCACACCTGGAGTATTGTGTACAGTTTTGGTCTCCTAACTTGAGGAAGGACATTCTTGCTATTGAGGGAGTGCAGCGAAGGTTCACCAGACTGATTCCCGGGATGGCGGGACTGACCTATCAAGAAAGATTGGATCAACTGGGCTTGTATTCACTGGAGTTCAGAAGAATGAGAGGGGACCTCATAGAAACGTTTAAAATTCTGACGGGTTTAGACAGGTTAGATGCAGAAAGAATGTTCCCAATGTTGGGGAAGTCCAGAACCAGGGGTCACAGTCTGAGGATAAGGGGTAAGCCATTTAGGACCGAGATGAGGAGAAACTTCTTCACCCAGAGAGTGGTGAACCTGTGGAATTCTCTACCACAGAAAGTAGTTGAGGCCAATTCACTAAATATATTCAAAAGGGAGTTAGATGAAGTCCTTACTACTCGGGGGATCAAGGGTTATGGCGAGAAAGCAGGAAGGGGGTACTGAAGTTTCATGTTCAGCCATGAACTCATTGAATGGCGGTGCAGGCTAGAAGGGCTGAATGGCCTGCTCCTGCACCTATTTTCTATGTTTCTATGTTTCTATGTACACTTCTGCCTCCTCGGTTTGAGTCTCTAGTTCAGATTGATCCACCCATGGACCGGTCTTCCTCTGCAACGTGGTGGTTTGCAGGGTTTGCAGCTTGTCTGCACATTCGTTGGAGGTGCCCCATTGTTCCACAATCTTTGCACGCATAGTGTTTGAAGCGGCATTGATGGGCTCGATGATCCCCTCCGCAGCGCCAACAAGGTGTTACTGCAATCAAATCACAAAGAGGTTAATTATCTCTGGCTCTCCTGCCGTTATTTTCAGATGACCATTCGGGCTGGGATCAGACTATTCAGGTGTACCCAGAATAGACACAGCACAGGTCAGACAACATCGTTCCTCAGTGTCAGAGCAATGAGCATTGCAGAGGATCGGGCCCACCTCATGAGTGGCTCCAAATGCCGGACAAAGGCAGAATATTATTCAACAAAATAATTACAGGCTCTGAACACACACACATACACGCACACACACACACACACAAAACATTTCACGATTATACAGCCCCTTCACTATAGAGAAACATCCCCAGAGACATAGGACAATGGACACTGAGCCAGAGTAGGGATATCATCAGCTTGACCATACACTTGGTCAAACAGATGGGTTTTAAGAAGTTTCTAACTGCAGCTGCTGTCTCTGTACCTGCCCTCCTGGGCAGCGAAGAGTGATGTCATCAAGGTCCAGGTCGGTAATTGGAGCGTGGGCAGGTATAGCAGGAGCGGCAAAAGACTGTGGAGGGATGTGATCAGGGCCTGGGAGAGGCGTGAGTTCGAGGCCAGGGGCAGCACGGGCCAACCCACACTGCGATAAGTATGTGCACTAGATCCGTGCTGCAGAGCAGGTCTCCAGTCGTCTTGGATAACCCTTGCCACTGGACCAAGACCTAGCTCTGTCAAGCCCATGTGGTGGCTGGTGTGCAATGGCCACCACACGTTAAAAAAATCCACGCACAGGCATCTTCCACCCTTCAGGATGTAATCCTGGATCTGGAATATTAGGTCCTTCATTGAAACACCTGTGAACTCATCCATTTTTGACGTGGAAGCAAGTCATCCTCGCTTCGAGGGACTGCCTATGAATTGTCTCACATTAACGCTTGATGGCGGACTCTGAGTCATCTGAGGTCGTGAAGCTGCAGGCGTGTACGTTCTGCCATATGCATTCCTGCCTGAAAACGACGTTACTTTGTGTACAGTACTTGCCGAAACATTTTTATGCTGTGAAATTTGTTTGATGTTATCGCTGGTGGACATAAATGCCTGTGCTATCGTTATGGCTTTGCTCAGGTTTGATGTTTCAACAGTCAATAGTTTGCGAAGGATAACCTCATGGCCAATGCCAAGCACAAAAAAGTCTCTTAGCATTTTCTCCAGGAATCCATCGAATTCACCTTAGTTTGCCTTAGTTCGGTGATGTAACTCGCCACTTCCTGGCCTTTGGACCGTTGACATGTGTAAAATCGATACCTTGCCATCAGAATGCTCTCCTTTGGATTTAGGTGCTCCCGGACCAGCATACACAGTTCTTCATACCATTTGGTTGTTGGTTTCACCGGAACAAGGAGATTCTTCATGAGGCCATAGGTTGTTGCCCTGCAGACGATGAGGAGGATCGCTCTTCGTTTGGCAGCATTCACACTCCCTTCAAGCTCGTTGGCCACAAAGTATTGGTCGAGTTGCTCCACGAAGGCCTTTCAATCGTCCCCTTCTGAGAATTTCTCCAGGATACCAACAGTTCTCTGCATTTTCGCATGATGGTTCGTTATCTCGTTGCCAGTTGTTATGTCTTGAATAAAGCAATGTGACTGAGTACTATAGACATGAGTAAGTGCGATCTTAGTCTCTTTATTCTAACTCCAGAGTGCTGCTACAGCATGGGAGGCCTGCTTATATACAGTGCTCCCAAGGGATGCTGGGATCCCTGGGACTCCAACAGGTACGCCCTCTGGTGGCGGTAGAATGCTGGTTACGTAGGGTTACATACATAACAGTTATGTTCTAATAAGCTCTGTAATAAAGCCATATGTATTTTTAAGGTCATCCTGAGATGCTGGTCGAGGTGCAACCAGCACCTGCACCAGCACCTGCTGAAGAGTAGGAGGAGGAAGAGGAGGAGGAGCGCCAGCAGCAGCAGCAGACAATTGTGGGGGGGGGCGGGGTGAACCTGCGGTCATCTCACTTGAGATTGAAGAGGCACCGGGAGCAAGCGGTGTGCAGCCGGCAATGCGAATGCGCATTATATTGCGCACGCCAACCCCACAGAGGCCGGGTCAGTGAGGTCAGCAATCGCCTCCCACAGACGATCAGTTGGAGAGCCTGATGTACCTGTGCTCGGAGACGGTTGCGATAGGTCGCGAGCTTCTCCAGAGGTTTACCCAGTTTGCGCGTGACTTTTCACACGTGTCTGCTATGCAACTGGAGGTAGCACAGCAGACACTGGAAGAGATGCGTGAGCAGACCGCTGCAACCAATACCCTTCGGCATTCGCTGCTAGCTGAACACAGCCTGCTTCGTCTTCCACTCCAACAACACCACCACGCCAGGAAGTCTTGCCGTCGCCCACTGCACGCCAGCGTCGTCTCGGTTTGCGGGGACCAAAATGGGTGGATGGTGCTAATACACAGCGGGGTGGGGGGGGGGTGTAAAGGACTGGGGGGGAAACATGGCCTCAGGTAGGGAGGGGGTTTGTTTTTGCAATGTTCATGTTCATGTTAAATTTTTTATAGTTAATTTGTTGCTGCTAATATGGGTTCATAATTGTGGGGTGGGGGAGGCGAGGGGAGGGTGTTGTTAAAAATGTTTTTAAATGTGTTGTTTGCAATAACATTTTTTACTGAATTTAACAATTGTTGTGCATTCTCTTAGAGTTAAGTTAAGCATTTTTAAAATTTAACATTTTAACATTGTTCAATTGTTCTGCATTTGTTGTGCATTCTCTTATAATAACATAAGTTTAGTTAAATTAAGCATTAATACAAATGTTGTACAACAAAGGCCATGCCAGTGCAGGCAAGGCAAAAATGTAACTCAATGCAAATGCAACTTTTGTTTAACCGTAACTGTAAATGTAAATGTGACTATCCCCAATGTAAGTTCATGTAAAGCATTCATTTAGGAGCTGCTAACGCAGCAGCTTTGCAGCCGCGTAACTCCCGCGGAGCACTGGTCTTCTGCGGGGGGTGCGGGTGGGACCATGGCTAGATCGCCAGGCTGATTGTCCTCCCCGAGGTACTCACCAGCCTCCTCTTCTTCTTCCTCCTCCTCTTGTTCCTCGCCAGCTGGCTCTTCTGTCTCCCCTCCTCCTGGTGGTGGACCTGCAGCCCCATCTGGCATTTGTTGTCCTCTCAATGGGCCCAAGTTTCCACATGATTCGCGCCTGATTTTTAGGAGCAACTGGTGGAGAACGGACTATTTTAGAAATCGCAATTCTCCACATTTTTTTTTCTGCAGTTCTAGTCAGGTAGAACAGTTCTAGTTCAGAACAGAATTTTTTCTTCAAGAGGGGGCGTGTCCGGCCACTGACGCCTGATTTGAAAGTTTCCACAGTGAAAATGTACTCCAAACTAAAGTAGAATGGAGCCAGTGAAGATTTTTGTAGAACTGAAAAAACCTGTTGTACACATTAAAAAATCAGGCGCAGGTTACAAATTAGGCGCCCAGAACAAGGTGGGGGGGAGCGGGGGAGAAGGGAACTCATTAAATTCGACAATAAATCCTTATTTATACTTCTACAAATATTATACAAATAAATCCAACCTGAATAAACATTTATAAGCCAAGAAAAGATTAAATAAACCATCTTCCTACCTGTGTGAAAGTGCTTCAGCCAGGGAGAATTCTGCAGCCGTTCGTGCCACTGAGCGGGAGGGGGAGAGAGAGAGAGAGAGAGGGGGGTGGGGAGAGAGAGGGGAGGGAGAGAGAGGGGAGGGAGAGAGAGGGGGGGGAGGGAGAGAGAGGGGGGAGGGAGAGAGAGGGGAGGGAGAGAGAGGGGAGGGAGAGAGAGAGGGAGAGGGGAGGGAGAGAGGGAGAGGGAGGGAGAGAGAGAGAGGGAGAGGGGAGGGGGGAGAGAGAAGGGGGGGAAGAGAGAGGGGGGGGAAGAGAGAGGGGGGGGAGAGAGGAGAGAGAGGGGGGGAGAGAGAGGGGGGGGAGAGAGGGAGAGAGGGGGAGGGAGAGGGGGAGGGAGGGAGAGAGAGGGAGGGAGGGGGAGGGGGGGCAGGGAGAGAGAGAGGGAGGGAGGGAGAGAGGGAGGGAGAGAGAGAATGGGGGGGCGCATCGGGTCGGGGAACAGGGGCGCGGGTCGGGTCAGTCGGGGGGGGGTGAGCGGGTCTCGGGTCTCGGGTCGGGTCGGGGCGGGGTGGGGAGCGGGGGTTGCGGGGGGGGGGGTTGCGGGGGTCGAGGGGGGAGAGCGGGTGTCGGGTCTTGGGTCGGGGCAGGGGGGGAGCGGGTCTCGGGGGGGGGCGGAGCGGGTCTCTGGTCCGGGGTGGGGAGCGGGTGTCGGGTCGGGGGGGGGGAGCGGGTGTCGGGTCTCGGGTCGGGTCTCGGGGCGGGGGGGGGTGGTGAGCGGGTGTCGGGTCGGGGCGGGAGTGGGTGTCGGGTCAGAGCGGGTGTCGGGTCGGCGGGGGGGGCGGGGAGCGAGTGTCGGGTCTGGTCAGGCGGGGAGCAGGAGCTGGCCGTGGGAGGAGCCCCAGTGAGGCCATTGGGCCAGGGCTAGGGGCTGCGTGCTTCGGGCCCGTCCCACACAGTTCGGCGCCTGTAGCTACTGCACTTGCGTGCCGACTGTAGTGCGCATGTGCAGAGGTCCCGGCACTGTTTTCAGCGCCGGGACCTGGCTCTGCCCCCCCACAGCTCGTGCTGGCTGCGCCGAGGGCCAGAGGACCTGTAAGTAGGTGCAGAATACCGAGGATTTTTTTAGGCCCAGCTCGGAGGGGCGCCCGTTTTTTTTCTTGTGGAAACTTGGGCCCCTTATAGCTAGGTTATGCTGCATGCAACACACCACAATAAACTCAGCGATCTGGTCAGGGTGGTATTGTAAGCTGCCACCAGAGTGGTCCAGGCATCTGAAGCGCTGCTTTAGGACTCTAATTGTCTTTTCGACAATGTTGCGTGTCGCTATGTAGCTTTCGTCGCAACGTTTCTCTGCTTCAGTGATGGAATTACGCAGTGGGGTCATCAGCCAGCTGGCAAGGCCATATCCTTTATCCCCCAGCATCCAACCATGACCTTCTGGCTGATTGACAACAGGTCAAGGATAGCACTCTCACGCAGGATGTGCGCATCATGAATGCTGCCAGAAAATGTACTGTCATGATTATTTGGTTGTGGTCGACAGCAAGCTGCACATTCAGGGAGTGGAATCCCTTTCTGTTACAAAACACCTCCGCATTCTTTAAAGGGGCTTTCAGGGCAATGTACGTGCAGTCTATTGCTCCCTGCACCTTGGGGAAGTTTGCTATTCTCAAGAAACCCAAAGCCCTCCTGGTCTGTGCCTCCCTGGTCATAGGGAAGCTTATAAAGTCCATCCTACGAGCGTAAAGGGCTTCAGTCACCTGCCAAATGCAGCAGTGTGTGGCGTGCTGAGAGATACCACAAATGTCGCCAGCTGAAGCCTGAAAGGATCCCGATGCATACAAGGATAGTGCTGCAGTAACCTTTGCCTCAATGGACAGTGCGGTTCTGATAGTGCTGGAAGGCTGCAGATCCCCGTTGATGAGCTGGCAAATCTCATCGATGACCTCCTTCCGGAAGCGCAGCCTCCTACGACACGCGTTTTCAGACAAGTTGAGGTAAGATTGCATTTCTTTGTACCTTGCTTGGCTGTATGCTCGCCTCCTCTGTCTCTGTCTACGCATTACTCTGCCACCTCTTCGATTGATCCTTTCAGAAACCAGCTTGTGAGCAGTTACGAGTAATGGCGCAGAAAACATAGGCCCCATCACTATCAATAATTATTTTCACTTGCTATAAATGCACTTTTCAGTTAAAAAAAGGCAATATCTACTAAGCTATTACTAGTACAATTAAATATATGTATAAATCTGAGTGGATCTATCTGTAAAAGACCCTTAAATAACTCACAAATATCTTAGCTCGAGTTTTTTTAGCTGCCTCCAAAATTCAAAATGGCATCCGTAGTGCCCAGTTCGGTGAGGAAGGCCCGGGAAAAGTAACTATTATCCAGCGATGTTCTCGGCGAGCGATCAGCCTGGCGATGTGACGGCGATGTATCGGAAGTTCAACTCGGTGATGTGCGGGCGATCGCCTCAGGGATCAGCTCGGCAAAGTGAGCCAAAACTTGGGGGCTTAATTTTCCGGCGATATTCCAGCCTGAGTTTCCATTTTTTGCTCAAAATGGGCAATAGACGTCCGTTTTGGGCGATATATGGGCGATATATGGGCGATGTGAAGTGGAAAGTCTAGCCCAATGGTTTCTGCCTCAACTTCCCCATGGCAAAATATTCCATACTTTAATTATTGTGCAAAGAAATATCTTCCAACCAATCTCCTCACTCTCTTAGTGACAACTTTAAATTGATGGTTCATTGTTGCTGACTCCCCAACCAGAGGAAATAGTCTTTCTCTATTCATGGTATCAAACCTGTGCACAATTTTAAAAATTGTATTAACTCTACTCGGTTTTCTCTGCTTCATCGTGTGGTGTAACTTCAATCTAAATTGAGAACAATGGCCTACACATAAATAACTATGAAACCATATTTATTTATAATGTAACAAAATAGCCAGCAAATTTCAATAAATCCGCCCTTTCTAAAATTGTGTTTTGTTTTGACAGTATCCGGGACGATTTCAAAACTAGTCAAAAACACAACAGTAACAGGAGGAATGTTTTAGCAAAGAACTACTCAAGAGAGTACAGCCTGTAAATGTTGCGCGACGTTTTGCACTTTGAAGCCAAATGAAAACCAGATTTTGTTGCTTTAGTTTTTCTTATGAGTCACGTAATGTGTAATACGATCGGGACATATCATCTGTTGGTTTTCGCCCAAAGCATTACCTGGGGCTCTAGCGGAATGTGTGTTCATCCCCACTGTAAACAAATGTCAAGGAGAGCAGGCAGATGATGAAAACACGTGCTAGAGGAGAGCCTGCAGGCTGGGGACTTCCTTTTACGTTTTACATTTTTGTGGTCTGATTGCAGCCAGTGGATAAAATCCTCTACTTAAAACTTTCAAAGATCCAGACACTTTGCTTACTGCAGTTTGTAATCCGAGAGAGCGAGACAGCATCGGTTGGCGAGACACTCTCAATTCTAGTTTGCTAGCTTTTACAGTACCTACTGGGACTAGAGGATATTTGAATTTTAGCGTTATATCTCTTATCATTGATATACTTTATTTGTAATAGCTTCAGAAGCAACCCCAAGAGCGTGTTATATCTGAGCTCTGAAATACTAGTTTCGCAATTGTAGGAAGTTGATAATTATACAAAGTTCTACCATGAAACAGACAAAGAAAAATTAAAGAAACAGAATAGTTTTATTAGTTTTTCTGGAACGATCAGATTTTGTTGCTGTTTTTTTATGAGCCTCTTCGCTGCCAAAATGAAAGGTAGGTTCAAAGTTAGAGCGAAATTTTACATTACATCGTTTGTAAATTTAATGTGAGAAATCTGTTATGTTTCCATGAGTGCTTTGTTCGTTTAAAAACAATAAAAAACACAAATGCAATAGCAGCAAAGTTTAGAAAACGTTAAATATTAAGTTACTCTCGTTACCTGTTTAGTTTTGTCAACATTGACAAGTGGTTTATGTGACACATCTGGCATAAAGGAGTCTTATTTTTAAAATAATGATTTCTATTTAATGCCTTGGTGAACTTTCCCCACTACTTCGCGATGTGTCGGATTTCGATGCTGCTTTCTGTTTTTATGTGTGAGGGGGTTGGAGAGGAGAATGTGTCAATTCTTATTCATAAATGTTCCGAAACTTTGTCCAAATGAATAATGATGGATCGCCTTTCGCAATCTGCCGTCTCCACATCCCTCCAGTCGTTGTTTACTCTACATTCTGAAAGCAGGAATTTTGACCTCGAGTTTTGCAATGTCCTTTAATTTGCTTTTTAAAAAAAACATCTGGTAGTAATTATGTGCCAGCGGCACTCGAACTGAGTTAAAGTTATTTGGCTGCTTAGAATTGCTTCCAAATCTCTCTTCAGTAAATGCAGTATCCAGACTTTACAAAGGAAAAAGTCTTGTGGAGCTACAGTTCAAGAGTCTTTATGGAAAGATGGTCCTGGCTCCTTCGTGAACTTGTGCATGTCCCACTCCTATTTTGTTTCACTCGCTTACCTGCGCATTGACTATGTGTTTGCGGGTCCTAATTGGACTTACTTATTCAGCAAAAGTAATATTTTGTTTCTACAAGATTTCTATTATAGATCTATATTGTCTTAATTTACGACCCAGCAGTATTTAGACGGGAAGTTGCAATGCAAGCACGCGGTTGTCTGTAAAACGTTAGGAGATGGTTGCTGCCAAGGTTGACAGTGGCATCACTCTAAACAAGTTCAACAGCGTCAGTAAATTACAGCGATGCTAGTTTTGCAAAACAATTTCTCAATCTGATTGACTGAGAAACAGAGGAACCCACTTTGCCAGTGTGAGAACTCAGCTTTTTGCAAATGGGGTGTTGCGGGGCGGGGGATGGTTGCATGCGAGGAAGCAATCCCCTTTTGACGCTTAGCCAACTTGAACTGCTGTTATGGTCATGTGGTAAAGCAATGTACCCAAGGATCTACAAGTTCAAGACCGGTACAGCCGATGTCTAACTCGAGTGTCCCTTGCCTGATCTATTTCATCGGACAGGAATAAACTCCCGAAAATACTAGGGGACCAAGGGTCTAGCAAGAAGGAGGAACTGAAGGAAGTGAGGGAAATCCTTATTAGTCAGGAAATGGTGTTAGGGAAATTGATGGGATTGAAGGCCGATAAATTCCCAGGGCCTGATAGTCTGCATCTCAGAGTACTTAAGGAAGTGGCCCTAAAAATAGTGGATGCATTGGTGGTCATTTTCCAATATTCCATAGACTCTGGATCAGTTCCTATGGATTGGAGGGTAACTAATGCAACCCCACTTTTTAAAAAAGGAGGGAGAGACAAAATAGGGAATTGTAGACCGGTTACCCATCGGTCGTGGGGAAAACGCTGCAATCAATTATTAAAGATGTAATAGCAGAGCATTTGGAAAGCAGTGACATGATTGGTCCAAATCAGCATGGATTTATGAAAGGGAAATTGTGCTTGACAAATCTTCTAGAATTTTTTGAGGATGTAACTAGTAGAGTGGATAAGGGAGAACCAGTGGATGTGGTGTATTTGGACTTTCAAAAGGCTTTTGACAAGGTCCCACACAAGAGATTATTGTGCAAAATTAAGGCACATGGTTTTGGAGATAATGTATTGACATGGATAGAGAACTGGTTGGCAGACAGGAAGCAAAGAGTGGGACTAAACAAGTCCTTTTCAGAATGGCAGGCAGTGACTAGTGGGGTACTGCAAGGTTCAGTGCTGGGACCCCAGCTATTTACAATATATATTAATGAATTTAGATGAAGGAATTTAATGTAATATCTCCAAGTTTGCAGATGACACTAAACTGGGTTGCAGTGTGAGCTGTGAGGAGGATGCTAAGAGGCTGCAGGGTGACTTGGACAGGTTAGGTGAGTGGGCAAATGCATGGCAGATGCAGTATAATGTGGATAAATGTGAGGTTATCCATTTTGGTGACAAAAATAGGAAGACAGATTATTATCTGAATGTGACAGATTAGTAAAAGGGGAGGGGCAATGAGACCTGGGTGTCATGGTACATCAGTCATTGAAAGTAGGCATGCAGGTACAGCAGACAGTAAAGAAAGCAAATGGCATGTTGGCCTTTATAGCGAGAGGATTTGAGTATAGGAGCAAGGAGGTCTTACTGCAGTTGTACAGGGCCTTGGTGAGACCACACCTTGAGTATTGTGTGCAGTTTTGGTCTCCTAATCTGAGGAAGGACATTCTTGCTATTGAGGGAGTGCAGCAAAGGTTCACCAGACTGATTCCCGGGATGGCAGGACTGACATATGAAGAAAGACTGGACAGTGAATATAAGCCATAAGGCTTAAAATTCACTGGAATTTAGAAGAATGAGAGGGAATCTCATAGAAACATATAAAATTCTGATGGGATTGGACAGGTTAGATGCAGGAAGAATGTTCCTGATGTTGGGGAAGTCCAGAACCAGGGGTAACAGTCTAAGGATATGGGGTAAGCCACCTCGGACCAAGATGAGGAGAAATTTTATCATCCAGAGAATTGTGAACCTGTGGAATTCTCTACTACAGAGAGTTGTTGAGTCCAGTTCATTAGATATATTTAAAAGGGAGTTAGATGTGGCCTTTACAGCTAAAGGGATCAGGAAGTATGGAGAGAAGGCAGGAGTGGAGTACTGAAGTTGCATGATCAGCTATGATCATATTGAATGGTGGTACAGGCTTGAAGGACTGAATGGCCTGCTCCTGCACTTATTTTCTATATTTTTATCCCAAAGAAAAGTGCTTCAAAATCATAGAAATCATTGCAATTTACAGCATGGAAGGAGTCCATTTCAGTCCATCATGTCTGTGTCGGCCGACAAAGAGCTAGTCCCACATTCCAGCTCTTAGTTTGTAGCCTTGTACGTTATGGCACTTCAAGTTCACATCCAAGTACTTTTTAAATGTGGTGAGGGTTTCTGCCTTCTACTACCCTTTCAGACAGTGAGTTCCAGATCCTCACAACCCACTGGGTGAAAACATTTCCCTTCAAATCTCCTCTAAACCTCCTATCAATTACTTTAAATCTATGCCTCCTGGTTGTTGACCTCTCTACTAAGGGAAATAGGTCATTCCTATCCATTCTATCCAGGCCCCTCATAATTCTATACAACTCAATAAGGTCTTCGCTCAGCCTCCTCTTCAAAGAAAACAAACCCAGCCAATAAAATCTTTCCTCATAGCTAAAATTCTCCAGTCCAGGCAACATCCTCGAGAGCTCCTCTGTACCCTCTGGAGTGCAATCACATCTTTCCTGTAACAATGACCAGAACTGCACGCAGTACTCTAGCGGTGGCTAACTCATGTTTTATACAGTTCAAGCATAACCTCCCTGCTCTTGTATTCTGTGCCTCGGCTAATAATGGCAAGTATTCCGTATGCCTTCTTAACCACCTTATCTACCTGTCCTACTACCTTCACTGATCTGTGGACATGCACTCCAAGGTCCTTTTGTTCCTCTATACTTCTCAGTGTCCGACCATTTAATGCGTATTCCCTTGCCTTGTTAGCCCTCCCCAAATGCATTACCTCACACTTCTCCAGATTTAATTCCATTTGCCACTGTTCTGCCCACCTGACCAATTCATTGATATCTTCCTGCAGCCTCCACCTTTCTTCCTCATTATCAACCACACAGCCAAATTTTGTATAATCTGCAAACCTTTTAATCATAACCCCTACATTCAAGTCTAAATAATTGATATAAACCATAAAAAGCAAGGGACCTAGTACTCAGCCCTGCGGAACCCCACTGAAAACAGCTTTCCAGTCACAAAAACACCCATCAACCATTACCCTTTGCTTCCTGCCTCTGAGCCAATTTTGGATCCAACTTTCCACTTGGCCTTGGATCCGATGGGTTTTTACCTTCGAAACCAGTCTGCCATGTGGGACCTTATCAAAAGCCTTGCTAAAATCCATATACATTACATCAAACACACTACCCTCATCGACCCTCCTGGTTACCTCCTGAAAAAACTTAATCAGACACTACCTTCCCTTAACAAATCCATGATGACTGTCCTTGATTAATCCGTGCCTTTCTAAATGAAGATTTATCCTGTCCCTCAGAATTTTTTCCAATAATTTTCCCACCGCCGAGGTTAGGCTAACTGGCCTGTAATTACTCGGTCTATCCCTTTCTCCCTTTTTAAACAAAGGTACAACATTAGCAGTTGGCCGACACCACACATATAGCCAGAGAGGATTGGAAAATGATGGTCAGAGCTTCTGCTAGTTCCCCTTTTGATACTCTTAACAGCCAGGGATACATTTCATGCGGTCCTGTGGTTTTATCCACTTTCAAAGCTGCTAAACCTCTTAATATTTCCTCTCTCACTATGTTTATTTCTTCTAATATTTCACACGCCTCCTCCCTGATTGCAGTGTCTGCATCACCTCTCTCTTTTGTGAAAACAGACACAAAATATTCATTAAGAATCATACCCACATTTTCCGCCTCCACACACAGATTATCTTTATGGTCTCTAATACTCTTTCTTTAGCTATCCTCTTGCTCGTAATGTATTTATAAAACATCTTTGGGTTTTCCTTGCCAAAATTTTTTCAAGCTCTCTCTTTGCGTTCCTAATTTCCTTTTTAATTTCATCCCTGCACTTTCCATACTCCTCTCGGGTTTCTGCAGAATTGAGCCCTCGGTATCTGTCATAAGACTCCCTTTTTTTCTTTATCCTACCCTGTATGCCCCTTGATATCCAGGGGGCTCTAGATTTGTTTGTCCCACCCTTTTTCTTTAAGGGAACATATTTGCTCTGAACCCTCAGGATCTTCTCCTTGAATGCCTCCCATTGCTCTGACATTGATTTACCTTCAAGTAGCTGTTTCCAGTCCACTTTGGCTAAATCACAACTCAGCTTAGTAAAATTGGCTTTCCCACAATTGAAAACTTTTATTTCTGGTCAATCTTTGTCTTTTTCCATAACGACCCTAAATCTAACTGAATTATAATCACGAGCACCAAAATGCTCTCCCACTGATACCCCTTCCACCTGCCCAGCAGCATTCCCTAAAACTAAGTCCAGAACTGCCCCCTCTTTGTTGGGCTTGTTACATACTGGCTATAAAAGTTCTTCTGTATGCATTTTAGGAATTCTGCACCCTCTGTACCTTCCACACTAATTCTATCCCAGTTATTATTAGGGTATTTGAAATCCCCTATTACTGCATTATAGTTTTTGCACTTCTCAGCAATGTGCCTACATATTTGCTCTTCTATCTCCCTCTGACTGTTCGGGGGTCTATAGTACACTTCTTTTTTGCTCCTCGATTCAACCCAAATGGCCCCATTTGATGATCCTTCTTACATATCATCCCTCATCACAGCTTTAATTGTTTCTTTAATCAATACTATGAACCCCCCCTCCTTTTTTATCCCTCTCTCTATACCATCTGAAAACCCTGTAACCAGAAATGTTGAACTGCCATACCTGCTCCTCTTTCAGCCATGTCTCAGTAATAACTATAATATCATACTCTCATGTCTATCTGTGCTCTCAGCTCATCTGCCTTATTCCCTAGACTCGTTGCATTGAAGTATATACCATCTAGTACTGCCAAACTCGTCTGTTGTCTATTTTCTAGCCTTTGTTACCTCTGTCTCCCAAATTCACTTTCTAACTTTCTGCTTCCCAATTCTAGCTTTGCTTCTCTCCCTTCTGAAACTACACTCAAGTTCCCATCCCCCTGCCAAGCTAGGTTAAACCCTCCCCAACAGCACTAGCAACCCCCCCCCCCACACCCCGTCCCCCAGCGAGGATATTGGTCCGGCTCTGTTGAGGTGCAACCCGAATGGCTTGTACAGGTCCCACCACCCCCAGAAACTGTCCCAATGCCTCAGGTATCTAAAGCCCTTCTTCCTGCACCATTTCTTCAGCCACGCATTCATCTGCTCTATCCTATTTCTGTACTCACTAGCACATGACATCGGGAGTAATCCTTTGAGGTCCTGCTTTTTAATCTCTCTCATAGCTCCCTAAAATCTGCCTGCAGGACCTCATCCCTCTTTCTACCTATGTCATTGCTACTAATATGGACCATGACCTCTGGCTGTTCACCCTCCCCCCTCAGAATGTCCTACAGCCGCTCAGTGACATCCTTGATCCTGGCACCACGGATGCAACACACCATCCTGGAGTCATGTCTGCGGCCACAGAAACGCCTGTCTGCTCCCCTAACTATCGATTCCAATTCCACTATTGCTCTTCCACTCTTCTTCCTCCCCCCTGTGCAGCTGAGCAACCTGTGGTGCCGTGAACTTGGCTCTGGCTGCACTCTCCAGAGGAACCATCTCCCCCACCAGTACTCAGAACAGGATACTGGTTGGAGAGCGAGATGTACTCAGGGGATCTGCCTGGTCCTCCTCTTCTGTCTGGTGGTCACCCATTCCCTCTCTGCCTGCACACTCTTAAGTTGCGGGGTGACTGTTATATATGTATATTGGTATTTACTCTGTACAGCCACCAGAGGGCTCATCCCCTGGAGTCCCAAGGGATCCCATAATCCCCTGGGAACATAGGTATTTAAGGAGGCCTCACAGGTTAGAGAGGCACTCTGGAGACCTGCAATAAAAGACTACGGTTACACTTTACTTTCAGCTCACAGTGTTCAGTCTGACTCTTTCTCCATACATAACAACTGGTGACGAGATACAGCTGGCGAACCCAAAGAGGCATTCTGGAGAAATTCTCGGAGGGAGATGATTGGGAAACTTTTGTGGAGCGACTCGACCAATACTTCATGGCCAACAAGCTCGATGGGGAAGAGAACGCTGCCAAACAAAGGGCGATCCTCCTCACTGTCTGTGGGGCACCAACGTATGTCCTCATGAAGAATCTGCTCACTCCAGCGAAACCCACCAAGAAATCGTATGATGATTTGTGCACACTGGTCCGAGAGCATTTGAACCCGAAGGAAAGCGTTCTGATGGCGAGGTATCGGTTCTACACCTACAAAAGGTCTGAAGGCCAGGAAGTGGCGAGTTATGTTGCCGAGCTAAGATGCCTTGAAGGACATTGCGAATTTGAAGGACATTTGGACCACATGCTCAGAGACTTTTTCGTACTTGGCATTGGCCACGAAACCATACTTCGCAAACTTTTGACTGTAGAGACCCCAACCTTGAGTAAGGCCATAGCGATAGCCCAGGCGTTCATTGCCACCAGTGACAATATGAAGCAAATCTCTCAGCACACAAGTGTTGCGACAAGTATTGTGAACAAAGTGATGTTGTTTTCGAATTGTAACATACAGGACAGGTCACACATGCCTGCAGCTGCCCGTCCACAGATGTCTCAGAGTCCACCATCAAGAGTGATGAATGCAAAGCCATTAACACCTTGTTGGCGCTGCAGAGGTGATCATCATTTCCATTCATGCCGATTCAAAGGATATGTTTGCAAGGGCTGTGGAACAATCGGACACCTCCAACATATGTGCAGGCGAGCTGCTAATCCTGTTAAACCTGCAAACCACCATGTTGCAGAGGAGGACAGATCCATGGAGGATCATGACGAACCAGAGCCTCAGGCTGAGGAGACAGAGGTACATTTACCACAAATTGAATCCCGATAATGCTGAATGTTGAACTAAATGGACTCCTGGTGTCAATGGAACTGGAAACAGGCCCGAGCCAGTCCATCATCGGCAAAAAGACTTTCGAAGGACTATGGTGCAACAAGGCCTCAAGGCCAGACTTCGTTCGAAACTAAGAGCTTACACGAAAGAACTGATTCCCGTAATTCCTGTAATGAAAGGGCAGAGATCGAGCTAGACCGGCTGCAACGAAAGGGCAACATTTCACCAATCGAGTTCAACGAGTGGGCAGCCTGATCATTCCTGTCCTCAAGGGAGACAGCACCGTCAAAATCTGTGGCGATTACAAAGTAACTATCCATCGTTTCTCCCTGCAGGACCAATACCCACTACCAAAAGCCGACGACCTCTTTGCAACGCTGGCGGGAGGAAAGATGTTCACGAAGCTGGATCTGACTTCAGCCTACATGACGCTGGAACGGGAGGAATCATTGTGCATCAACACGCACAAAGTTCTTTTTATTTATAACAGATGCCCGTTTGGAATTCGATCAGTGGCGGTGATATTCAAAAGAAACATGGAAAGCTTATTGAAGTCCGTCCCGCACACCGTGGTCTTCCAGGATGACATCTTGGTCACAGGTCCGAACACAGCTGAGCATCTGCAGAACCTGGAGGAGGTTCTTAGTCGACTCAACCGCGAGGGGCTCAGGTTAAAATGCTCGAAGTGCGTTTTCCTGGCGCCTGAAGTGGAGTTCTTGGGAAGGAGAATTGCGGCGGATGGCATCAAGCCCACCAACGCGAAGACGGAGGCAATCGAGAATGCACCGAGGTCACAGAACGTGACGGAGCTGCGGTCGTTTCTGGGACTCCTGAACTACTTTGGTAACTTCTTACCGGGTCTCAGCACACTGTTAGAACCACTGCATGTCTTACTGCGAAAAGGGTTTGGGGCAAAAGCCAAGAAAATGCCTTTGTAAAAGCAAGAAAATAGTTCTGCTCAAACAAATTGCTTGTGTTGTATGATCCATGTAAGCTTTTGGTACTAGCATGTGATGCGTTGTCATATGGCGTTGGTTGTGTATTGCAACAAGCTAATGATTTTGGGAAACTGCAACCGGTTGTGTGATATCTTCACAGAGCACAGCACACACAGCTCCTAACATGGCAGGCAGCTCTCTTGGAAACCTCCGGAAATCTGCCTGGTTCTGTTTAATTATTAACTGTGCATTTGCAGTACACAATATGTCCACATCCATAGTGTGGATCTACAAACATTACAAGCTTACAGACATTACGCTTCTCCCTCCTTAATGAAGAAGTTATTATAACAAACATCATACATAATTTTCATGTTTATACATAACACAGGATATAAACTTATTTTTTTTCCATATTTACAAATTTAACTTCACCACTTGTTTTCTGTTTCGAAGAGGATACCTTTGCTCTCGAACAGACATGGTGTTGAATCTAAACTCATTCGAGGCTCATCCTGAGGAATGTTTTCCTCCATGGAATTCCCTTGATTTTCATTTGAACTCACTCTAACTTCAGGCTCTTTGTTTTCCTGACTCGGACTCAGACTTTCATTCTGATTCTCTCCTGGATTTGTTTCTAGTACATTGGATTTAGGATTTGCTACTGGTTTATCAAAACTATCTGATGAGTCAGAAATAATTGAATCATTCCCACCTTCAACTCCTTCCATGTCTGAGGGAAAAATATGATCAATATGAACAAACCTAACCTGTCCATTATCAAACAGCTTTACCAAATATGTGCGAGGACCACATATCTTTATCACTCTTCCTGATAACCACTTTAACCATTTATGGTGATGGTTCTTCACTCTCACCTTCTGGTTTGATTTCACACTTCTCTCTTTTACTCTACCTCTATCATGATTCTCTTTCTGTCTTAATTGTGTCTCTTCTACGGACTGTGCCAAATTTGGTTTTAACAACGAGAATCTGGTTCGAGGCTGTCGTTTGAGAAACAACTCTGCTTGTATTCTACCAGTAGTTGTATGAGGATAAAGCCGTTCCAGTGGCGCAAAGATGAAATGTCTATACAGGCAGACTGCCTTCTGTGGGGCAATCGTGTAGTGGTTCCCAAGAATGGCAGATACAACTTCATCAATGACCTCCACAGTACCCACCCAGGCATCGTAATGATGAGAGCGATAGCCAGATCCCACGTGTGGTGGCCCGGTATCGATGCGGACTTAGAGTCCTGCGTTCACAGATGTAATACATGCTCGCAGTTAAGCAATGTACCCAGGGAGGCGCCGATAAGTTTATGGTCTTGGCCCTCCAAACCGTGGTCCAGGGTACACGTCGACTATGCAGGCCTGTTCTTGGGTAAAATGCTCCTTGTGGTTGTAGATGCGTACTCCAAGTGGATTGAATGTGAGATAATGTCGGCTAGCACGTCCACTGCCACTACTGAAAGCCTGCGGGCCATGTTTGCCACACACGGCCTACCCGAAGTCCTGGTGAGTGACAACGGGCCATGTTTTACCAGTGCTGAGTTCAAAGAATTCATGACCCATGTCACATCTGCCCTGTTTAAACCAGCGTCCAGTGGTCAGGCAGAGAGAGCAGTGCAAACCAGCAAGCAAGGTTTGAAGAGGGTAACTGAAGGCTCACTGCAGATTCGCCTATCCCAAGTCCTGCTTAGCTACCGCACGAGACAACACTCGCTCACTGGGATCCCACCTGCTGAACTGCTCATGAAAAGAGCACTTAAGGCAAGGCTTTCGATAGTTCACCCTGATCTACACGAACAGATAGAGAGCAGGCGGCTTCAACAAAGTACATACCATGATAGCGCAAATGTGTCACGCGAGATTGAAATCAATGATCCTGTATTTGTATTGAATTATGGATGAGGTCCCAAGTGGCTTCCCGGCACTGTCGTGGCCCAACAGGAGAGCAGGATGTTACGGGTCAAACTTTCAAATGGACTCATTCACCAGAAACACTTGGACCAATTCAAACCCAGATTCACGGACTATCCTGAGCAACCCATCTTGGACCATACTTTTTTTGATCCCCCAACATACACACCAGTGGCAACCGGCACCACGGTTGGCCACAAAGCAGAACCCATCATCCACAGCAGCCCAGCAGAACCCAACGCACCAGGCAGCCCAGCAAGGCCAGCTGCACAGCAGCCCAGTGATGGCCCAACAAATGATTCAACAATACCAGCTTACTCACCGAGACGATCAACCAGGGCAAGAAGGGTCCCAGATCGACTCACATTGTAAATAGTTACACTATTGACTTTGGGGGGGAGTGTTGTTATATATGTATACTGGTATTTACTCTGTGCAGCCACCAAAGGGATCATCCCCTGGAGTCCCAAGGGATTCCATAATCCCCTGGGAGCACAGATATTTAAGGAGGCCTCACAGGTTGGAGAGGCACTCTGGAGACCTGCAATAAAAGATTACGGTCACACTTTACTTTGAGCTCACAGTGTTCAGTCTGACTCTCTATACATAACAGTGACCACCTCCAGAAATATGCTATCCATGAATCGCTCAGCCTTGCAGATGCACTGCATTGGCTCTAACCGCAACTCAAGCTCCGAAACATGGATCCCGAGCTGCTGTAGCTGCCGACACATCCCGCACACTTGGTCATCCAGGCCACGAGAAGTGTTCAGGACTTCCCACGTGGCACAGGGTGTGCATTCCATGGGAGTGAGCTGTCCTGCAATGCCTCTATTTAATAGACTATGAACTAACTTAGCAGAAATAAATGTTAAACTTAAAGAAAACACTCACCAACTACTCATCAATCAGCTCCTCCCTTGTGCCGACGTCACTTTTTTTACCCTGATGTCACTCTTTTGAATTCTGCCTCTGTTGAGTCGCTGCCGCTCTGGTCCGCCGCCTCTGGTCTCAGGCCTCCACTCGCCTTCATGCTCTTTATCTCCTTCTGCCATTCTGGTCCCACTCAGGTCCGCTGCCTCCGGTCTCATATCTGCATCATATGGATAAAGAGCTGGAATTTCCACGGGCCATAAATTAACATCATTCTGTTTCTCCAGCATTCATCTCACTTGTACCCCCTCAAAATGTGCTAACTTTTGACTTCTTGGTAAACTTATCTCTGGTTTGAATTAATAGAAGGAGGTTACCATCATGGACAAAAAACAACTGTGACAGTTGATGCACTTTTCAAAGCTAATTCTGGACAAACTCTTATAATTCATAATTTAGAATCAAACTCATGAGCATTTAGGAACTCATGGGATAATCGAGGGAAGCGAACATGGGTTTGTTATAGGCAAGTTATGTTTGACAAACTTAATAGAGTTTGTTTAATGTAAGAGTGACTGTTAGGTAAAGGGAATATTAAGTGGATGTCGTGTAAATGGATTCTCAGAACGTGTTCAATATGGTGCCCAATAGGAGGCTCGTTACAAACATTTAGGCATGTGGTTATAAGATGAAATGCAACAGCAATGGACAGACAAGAAAAAAGAGTTAGAGTTATTAATTGTTACTTGGATTGGAGAAAGGATAGAATTGGTGTACCCCAGGGTCAGTGCAGGGTCTACTTTTGCTTTTGAGATAAATAGATAATTGCGACTTGGCAGTTCATTGCAGCGCCTGATATATCTATTTCATTGATGACTTCAGAAGGACTATTCAGTTGGAACCATACAGATTGAGATGTACTTTGCCATTTTGATTGGTACAAAGGAAATTTAATGGATATAAAGTTATGATGGTTTTTGCCTTATTGTTCAAATCTAATGCCTGATTTATGATATCGGTAATCATCAACCATAGCTGTATGATCCCTCCTTAGAAAGTAAGGCTTCATTTAAAACTTTTCAGATAAAACTATATTGCATTTGTCAGTCAGCTCATTGAGCGACTTTTAATTTTGATTGCAACTCAATTTTGAACAGTTACATAGTGAAGGTGCAGAATAATTATGATATGATAAAGGATGAAGATACATGACACTGAACAACTCTACTTGTTTCAATCATACTGTGAGCCTGCAGAAACCAGTGGCAGAGTTAAGTTTAACTAATTGGGGGTGGGGTGGGGGGTGGGCGGGGGGTGTGGGGGGAGGACAAACTTGAGGTTTAGCCGACTTGGCAGGAAGGGGGATTGAGCTGGGAACTGAGGAAGGCCGACACATCTAGTTGGAAAGTCGAGCTGAGAACTGCACATACTTGCAGGCTGAACCCGGAGGAAAAAGATGGGTGACAGTGGTTCCTGGGTTTGAAATGGAGGTGGTCCTTCAAAGCTGTGTTAGTTTACCTCAAAATGATTGGGTGGAGGGGACATTATAATCACACCCTGCCCGCTCTCTGGCAACCATGGTTGATGATTACCTATATCATTAATGAGGCATTAGATTTGAACAATAGGAGAGAGTTGCATCCACATTGTGCAAACAGAAACCCTACAGGTGGGTGTGGATTCCTCAGTAGCTTGAATTGGAAACTCAAAGCTCCAGAGAGCTTAGATGCAGGTTGGCAGAGCTGAAGTTCACAACTGTGCACAAGGACACTGATCAGCTTACCAGAGTCGCTTATGTTATGTTTAGAATAATTCCACAAGACTGAGTACTGTGAGCTTAAACTGATGTGACCTTAGTCTCTTTAATAAAACTCCAGAGTACCAAAGCAGCATGGCAGATAAACTTTTATAATCGCTTGCATGAGGTGTGCAGGTGACCCTTGGGCCTCCAACAGGTGCGCCCTCTGGTGGCAAGTCTTACACAGTTATAATGTTTACATACATAACATCACCCCCCCCCAAAGTTTTTGATACAAGTTATTTACAAGTTGAGGCGATCCGGGGCCCTTCGCTCCCTGGTTGAATGCCTGAGGTTGAACCCTGGCATGGGTGAGTTGGTCGGGCCATTGCTGCATTACAGCGCGGCTGGTCTGACCGGGCTGTTGGGCATGGTGGGTTCATCCTCTTGATTGATGGCAAGGTCGATTGCTGGTTGGGTGTGTGTTGGTGGATCAATGATGGTGATGTGCTCTTCAAGTTGTTCCTGGTTGTCAGTGAATCGCAGTTTGGCTGATCCAAATGCTTTCTGCACGTTTGACAATTACATAGTTTGACAATAAACACTCCATTCCCCTCCTTGGCCAAGACAGTGCCAGCAACCCATTTGGGATCATGACCGTAATTAAGAACAAACACAGGGTCGTTTACATCAATGTCACGCGATACAGCCGCGCGATCGTGGTACATGTTTTGCCGGTGACGCCGGGTTTCCACATGATCATTAAGATTCGGGTGGACTAAGGAGAGCCTGGTTTTGAGTGCTCTCTTCATTCACAATTCCACCGGGGAACCCCGGTAAGCGAGTGGGGTCGCGTCCGGTATCTGAGCAGAACCCGAGATAAACAGGTCTGCAGGGAGCCGTCTGTCACGCGTTTCAAGCTCTGCTTGATAGTTTGGACTGCCCGTTCTGCTTGACCTTTGGATGTGGGCTTAAACGGGGCAGACCTGACATGCTTAATGCCATTGCGGGTCATAAACTCGTTGAATTCCGAGCTGGTGAAACACGGTCCATTGTCACTGAAAAGAACATCGGGCAAGCCATGGGTGGCGAACATGGCCCGGAGGCTTTCAATGGTGGCAGTGGATGTGCAGGATGACATGATTACACATTCAATCCATTTAGAGTAAGCGTCCACTGCTACTAAGAAAATCTTTCCGAGAAGGGGGCCAGTGAAATCTACATGGATCCTGGACCACGGTTTGGAGGGCCATGACCACAGACTCAGTGGAGCTTCCCTTGGTGCATTGCTCAACTGTGAGCAAGTGTTACTTTGTGTATGATTGACTCCAAATCCCAGTCAATGCCGGGCCACCAAATGTGCAACCTGGCGATAACCTTCATCATAACTATGCCAGGGTGGGTACTGTGTATATTGCATATAAACGTTTCCCTGCCTTTTTTTGGCAAAACCACGCGATTACCCCATAAGAGACAATCCGACTGGATGAACATTTCATCTTTACGTTGGTGAAACGGCTTAATTTCATCTTGCATTTCCCTGGTAACAGCCGACCAGCTCCCATTGAGGATGCAACGTTTTACTAGTGATAGCACAGGATCCTAGCTAGTCCAGGTCTTGATCTGGTGAGCCGTGATGGGTGACCGCTTGCTCTCAAAAACATCTATGACCAGAAACAAGTCTGCGGGTTGCACCATTTGCACCGCGGTAGTGGGCAATGGTAGCCGACTGAGGGCATCAGCACAGTTCTCCGTGCCTGGTCTGTAGCGGATAACATAGTCATAAGCAGACAATGTTAGTGCCCATCTTTGGATGTGGGACGAAGCATTGGTGTTTATACCTTTGCTTTCTGAAAACAGCGAAATGAGCAGTTTGTGATCATTTTCAAGCTCGAACCGGAGTCCAAATAGGTATTGGTGCATTTTCTTAACCCCGTTTACGCATGCTAATGCCTCTTTCTCGACCATACTGTAGGCTCTTTCAGCCTTAGATCAACTTCTAGTCGCGTATGCAACCAGTTGCAGTTTGCCTGATACATTGGTTTACTGTAACACACCCGACTCCGTACGAAGATGCATCACAAGCTAGCACTAAACGTTTACACGGGTCATACAATACAAGTAACTTGCTAGAACATAGCAGGTTTCTGGCCTTCTCAAAGACTGTCTCTTGAGATTTACCCCAAACCCAGTCGTCACCCTTACGTAGCAACATGTGCAATGGTTCCAGCAAAGTATTCAACCCGGGTAGAAAGTTGCCAAAATAGTTGAGGGGTCCAGGAACGAATGCAGCTCCATTACATTCTGTGGTCTGGGTGCATTCTTGATGGCCTCTGTCTTTGAGTCTGTGGGTCTGATGCCGTCTGCTGCAATCTTTCTCCCCAAAAATTCGACCTCTGGCACCAGAAAAACACACTTTGAGCACTTCAGCCTGAGTCCCACTCTGTCTAGTCGACTTAGAACCTCTTCCAGGTTGTGCAGGTCTTCGATGGTGTCACGACCAGTGATCAGGATGTCGTCTTGAAACACAACGGTGCACGGAGCTGATTTCAGCAGACTCTCCATGTCCCTCTGGAAAATGGCAGCAGCCGAGTGAATCTCAAACGGACATCTGTGGTATATAAACAGTCCTTTGTGCATGTTGATGCACGTCAAACTTTTCGAAAATTCAGCCAGCTCCTGTGTCGTGCAAGCGGAGGTTAGATCCAATTTGGCGAACGACTTCCCCCTGCTAACGTTGCGAACAGGTCATCCGCCTTGGGTAGTGGATACTGGTCTTGTAACAAGACTCGGTTGATCGTTACCTTGTAGTCTCCGCAGATTCTGATCGTGCCATCGCTTTTCAACACCGGAACAATTGGGTTGGCCCACTCGTTGAACTCAACTGACGATATGATTCCCTCTCGTTGAAGTCTGTCCAGTTCGATCTCGACTTTCTCCCTCATCATATATGGAACCGCTCGAGCCTTGTGATGAACAGGCCATGCATCAGGGACTAGATGGATCTGCACCTTGACGCCTGTGAAGTTGCCGATGCTTGGTTCAAATAGCGACGGAAATTTGCTCAGCACTTGAGCGCATGAGGCACCATCCACCAAAGATAGTGCTTTGATGTCATCCCAGTTCCATCGAATCTCAAAAGGGCATCTGTGGTATATAAACAGTCCTTTGTATAAATTGGGCTCAGTCTGGGCCTTTGTGCCTTGTTGCTCCACAGTTTCTCAAAAGCCTTCTGGCTCATAATTGACTGACTTGCCCCCGTGTCCAACTCCATGGAAACTGGAATGCCATTTAATTTGACTTTCAGCATTATAGAAGGGCTCTTGGTGGTGAAGGTATGTATCCCATACACTTCTTCCTCGGCCTCGGGTTGAGTTGCCTCTCTTACTCGTTATGCGTGATCCGCTTCGGATCGACCATCTTCTGCCGACTCTGCCACATGGTGAGTCGCAGCACGTTTGCACATTCGCTGGTGGTGCCCCATTGTTTCGCAGCCTTTGCACAGGTAGTGCTTGAATCGACATTGATGGACTCTACGATTACCCTTGCAGCGCCAACATGGTATTAATGGATTCGCATTCACGCCCCACGGCGCACTCTGAATCATCCTAGGTCTTGCAGCTGCAGACGTGTAGGCCGTGCCATGTACAGTTCTGCCTGCTGACGGTGTTATTTTCTGCACAGTACTTGCCGGTGAGCTTCGATGCTGAGAAGATATCAGTTTAGTATTATCGTTCGTGGACATGAAAGCCTGGGCTATCGTGATGGCCTTGTTCAGGTCTGGGGATTCATAGAAACATAGAAACATAGAAAATAGGTGCAGGAGCAGGCCATTCAGCCCTTCTAGCCTGCACCGCCATTCAACGAGTTCATGGCTGAACATGAAACTTCAGTACCCACTTCCTGCTTTCACGCCATACCCCTTGATCCCCCGAGTAGTAAGGACTTCATCTAACTCCCTTTTGAATATATTTAGTGAATTGGCCTCAACTACTTCCCGTGGTAGAGAATTCCACAGGTTCACCACTCTCTGGGTGAAGAAGTTTCTCCTTATCTCGGTCCTAAATGGCTTACCCCTTATCCTTAGACTGTGACCCCTGGTTCTGGACTTCCCCAACATTGGGAACATTCTTCCTGCATCCAACCTGTCCAAACCCGTCAGAATTTTAAACGTTTCTATGAGGTCCCCTCTCACTCTTCTGAACTCCAGTGAATACAAGCCCAGTTGATTCAGTCTTTCTTGATAGGTCAGTCCCACCATCCCGGGAATCAGTCTGGTGAATCTTCGCTGCACTCCCTCAACAGCAAGTATGTCCTTCCTCAAGTTAGGAGACCAAAACTGTACACAATACTCCAGGTGTGGCCTCACCAAGGCCCTGTACAACTGTAGCAACACCTCCCTGCCCCTGTACTCAAATCCCCTCGCTATGAAGGCCAACATGCCATTTGCTTTCTTAACCGCCTGCTGTACCTGCATGCCAACCTTCAATGACTGATGTACCATGACACCCAGGTCTCGTTGCACCTTCCCTTTTCCTAATCTGTCACCATTCAGATAATAGTCTGTCTCTCTGTTTTTACCACCAAAGTGGATAACCTCACATTTATCCACATTATACTTCATCTGCCACGCATTTGCCCACTCACCTAACCTATCCAAGTCACTCTGTAGCCTCATAGCATCCTCCTCGCAGCTCACACTGCCACCCAACTTAGTGTCATCCGCAAATTTGGAGATACTACATTTAATCCCTTCGTCTAAATCATTAATGTATAATGTAAACATTATATTAATGATTCGGCAGCCAGCTGCTTGCGAAGAATGACCTCATGGCCGATTCTAAGCATGAAAAAGTCCCACAGCATTTCCCCCAAATATCCAGCAAAATCGCAAGGTCCCGCAAGGCGTCTTAGGTCGGCGACATAACTCGCCACGTCCTGGCCCTCGGAGCGATGGTGAGTGTGGAAGCGATACCTGGCCATTAAGATGCTCTCCTTTGGCTTGAGATGTTCCCTAACCAGCGTACACAACTCTGCATATGACTTTTCCGATGGTTTCATCGGTGCTAGCAGATGCTTGATGAGGCCATATGTTGTAGACCCACAAACCGTGAGGAGAATCGCCCTGCGCTTGATCGCTTTATCGTCCGCATCCAGCTCGTTGGCCACGAAGTACTGGTTGAGACATTCAACGAAGGCTTCCCAGTCATCACCCTCCACAAATCGCTCAAGAATACCAACAGCAGCCATAACCGCATGAAAGTTCGTGATCTGTTACTCGTCACCAATTGTTATGTTTAGAATAACTCCACAAGACTGAGTACTGTAAGCTTAAACTGACGTGACCTTAGTCTCTTTAATAAAACTCCAGAGTGCCAAAGCACACGGCAGACAACCTTTTATACTCGCTTGCATGAGATGTGCTGGTGACCCTTGGGCCTCCAACAGGTGCGCCCTTTGGTGGCAAGTCTTGCACAATTATAATGTTTACATACATAACAGCTTACTTGTAAACTTCCCTCTCATGGTGCATTAAGGACCACCCTATCATGAGGGCTTTGGTTTGCAGGATTACCTGGCGTCGATAGGGAAGAATCCCAACACCTAAATATAGGTCCACAGCTCCAGGTTCGATTAGCAAGCTATGCTGGCTAGTTGATTATCAAGAGTGCCCTGGAATACTGTGGACATTCCTGCCTCAGATATTGGATTACCAGTCTACTACAGAGGGTTGATATGCTTCTGAATTTACATCACCAGGTGTGTCATCTTGGAGCCACCTCGATCTCAAAGAGAACCCACCTACCTTCCTTCCAAGGAGGATAATCACTAGTTGGTCATTAGGCAACTGACATTGTGTGTTGGAGTCTGTTCGAGGTGGACAGCAGGTACTAGGAGCTCCTCACAAGTAGCAAGATGAGCAGCACTGAGTGAGTGCATTACCACTATCCTCCTTACCACAGCATGGACACACTCTATATATACCACATTGAATGATGGTTTCACTAGTTGAAGATCAGAGCCTTTAGCAGCAGCTGTTTGCTTTTCCGCAACATAATCATGGTAGACATTGAACCCTGAATATGTGAACATGTGTTCTCACTCCTGGCCTCTTCCAGGAGCTTTGAACCTTAGCATAAGAACATAAGAATTAGAAGCAGAAGTAGGCTATACTGGCCCCTCGAGCTTGCTCCACCAATTCAATAAGATGATGGATGATCTTCAACCTCAACTCCAATTTCCTGCCCGATCCCCATATCCCTTCATAACCCTAGAATCCAAAATGTATTTATCTCAGCTTTGAGTATACTTTCCTGAATTAAATTCCATTTGCCACTGCTCTGCCCATCTGATCAGTAGATTGATTTCCTCCTGCAGCCCATGACTTTCCTCTTCATTATCAACCACACAGCCAGTTTTAGTGTTGTCTGCAAACTTCTTAATCATACTCCCTATATTCAAATCTAAATCGTTGATATATACCACAAAAAGCAAGGGACCCAATACTAAACCCTGCGGAACCCCACTGAAAACATCCTTCCAGTCACAAAAACATCCATCAACCGTTACCCTTTGCTTCCTACCTCTAAGCCAATTTTGGATCCAACTTGCCACTTTGCCCTGGATCCCATGGACTTTAACCTTCCTGACTAGTCTATCATGTGAGACCTCATCAAAAGATTTGCTAAAGTCCATATACACCACATCATATGCACTACCCTCATCGACCCTCTTGGTTACCGCCTCAAAAAATTCAATCAGGTTAGTCAAACACGAACTTCCCTTAACAAATCCATGCTGACTGTCCCTAATTAATCCTTGCCTTTCCAAATGTAGATTTATCCTGTCTTTCAGGATTTTTTCCAATAATTTTCGCACCACTAAGGTTAGGTTTACATTCTGTAATTACTCGGCCTATCCCTTTCTCCCTTCTTAAGCAAGGGTACTACATTAGCAGTCCACCATGCCCAAATCCAAAGAGGACTGGAAAATGATAGTCAAGGCTTTTGCTATTTCTCTTTTACTTCACTCAACAGCCTGGGATGCATTTCATTCGGGCCTGGGGACTTATCTACTTTCAAAGCTGCTAAACCCCTTAATACTTTCTCTCTCACTATATTTATTTCATCCAGAATATCACACTCCTCCTCGATAGCTGTATCTGCATTATCCCTTTCCTTTGTGAAAACAGATGCAAAGTATTCATTAAGAACCTTACCAACATCTTCCGCCTCCACACAAAGATTACCATCATGGTCTCTAATAGGCACTACTCTTTCTTTAGCTACCCTCTTACTCTTAATATATTTATAGAACATCTTACAGTTTTCCTTAATTTTACTGGCCAAGAATTTTTTGTGCTCACTCTTAGCATTCGTAATATCCTTTTTAATTTTGCCTCTTAACTTTCTATATTCCTCTAAAGATTCCATAGTATTTAGCCGTTGGTATATGACATCAGTGTCTCTTTTTTTCTTTATCCTCCCCTGTAAGTCCCTGGACATCCAGGGGGCTTTAGAATTATTATTCCCACCCTTTTTCTTTAAGGACACATGTTTGGCCTGAGCCTTCTGGATCTCTTCCTTGACTGCCTCCCACTGTTCTGACATTGATTTACCCACAAGTAGCTGTTTCCAGTCCACTGTGGCCAAATCACTCCTTACCTTAGCAAAATTAGCTTTTCCCCAATTCTGGACTTTTATTCCAGGCCTATCCTTGTCCTTATCCATAACCAACTTGAATCTGACTGAATTATGGTCACTGGCACCCAAGTGCTCTCCCACTAATACCCCTTCAACCTGCCCAGCTTCAGTCCCCAAAACTAAATCCAAAACCGCCCCCTCTTGTGTTGGGCTTGCTACATACTGACTAAAAAAGTTCTCTTGAATGCATTTCAAGAATTCCGCATCCTCTATACCCTTCACCCTATATTTGCCCCAATCAATATTTGGATAGTTAAAATCCCTTACTATTATTACCCTATGATTTTTGGACTTTACAGCAATTTGCCTACATATTTGCACCGCTATCTCCCTCCCACTGTTTGGGGATCTGTAATACATGTCCAGCAGTATAATCGCATCTTTTTTATTTTTCAATTCGAACCATATGGCCTCATTTGATGATCCCTCTAACATATCATCCCTCCTCATCGCTGTAATAGTTTCTTTAATCAGTATCGCAACCCCCCTCCCCTTTTTTACCCTCCTCTCTATCTTGTCTAAAAATCCTGTAACCAGGAATATTGATCTGTCAAACCTGCCCCTCTTTTAGCCATGTTTCTGTAATGGCTATAATGTCATTCTTCCAAGTGTCTACCTATGCTCTTAGCTCATCCGCCTTATTCGCTATACTCTTTGCATTAAAGTATATACCATTTAACACAGGAAGACCTCTTTGCTTACTACTTACTAAGCCTTGTTTCCTCTATCTTACAGATTCACTTTCTAGATTCTTGCTATCCAATTTCTGCTTTATTTCCTACTTGAGGGAGACGCAGCTGAATGGATCGTCTTAATCTTAGTGACAAAGAAGTCCATAAGCTTCTTGCACTTTTTTGGAGTTAAGGGTGGAGGTAGTAGGGGAGAAAGGTTTAAGAAAAGTGTTGCAAGTGCAGAAATGAAGAGGGAATTATATTTGCTTTTCCTGGAGTAGTAAGGAGTTTAGCAGAGGAGAGCTAAGCCCGCTAGAACTCGATGTGGTCTAACCAGATTTGGTGATGGATAGTGAAATGTGTTAGATACACTCAGGACTTGGACTTGAGGAAGAAAAATGGGGGTCATACCAGGAGGAACAATCAGGCTGGGACAGAGTAAGGGTTTCACTGGGTACAAGCACATCAAAGGCAGAGGAGAGAGAGTTGTTGAGCAAATGAACAGCTGCAGAAGTATTGTGGCGAATGGAGGGCCAAAGGCTAGGATGTTGGAAGTTTGAAAAAGCAGTGTAAGTAACTTGGCCAACATTTTTTTTCTGGGAGCATAAGTGAGGTTTGTTCTGTCTTGCATAAAGAATCTGACCAGATACTGTGAGCTCAAAGTAACGTGTGATCGTAGTCCTATATTCAGGTCTTGCCTCTCCAGCCTGTGAGGCCTCCTTATGTACAGGTGCTCCCAAGGGATTGTGGGATCCCTTGGGACTCCAGGGGATGATCCCTCTGGTGGTTAAATAAGGTATTTACAGGTTTACATATATAACAACACCCCCGCCTCCCCCCGCCAAAAGTCAATAGTGTAACTATTTACAACGTGAGTCAATCTGGGGCCTTCCTTTCCCTGGTTGCTCGTCTCGGTGCAAATGCTGGTTTTGGTGAGTCGTTTGTTGGGCCCTCGCTGGGCTGCTGCGCAGCTGGCCTTGCCGGGCTGCTGAGTGTGGTGAGTCCTGCTGGGCTGTTGCAGGTGATGGGTTTTGCTTCGTGGTCAACCGCTGGGTCGGTTGCCACTTGTGTGTGTATTGGAGGGGTCGAAAAATGTAGAGGCTATTGTGGGTTGTTCTGGATAGTCCGTGAATCTGAGTTTGGTTTGGTCCAAGTGTTTCCTGCAGGGAGTCCATTTGAAAGTTTGACCTGAAACACCCTACTCCCCTCTTTGGCCACGACAATGCCAGGAAGCCACTTGGGACCTTGTCCATAGTTTAACACAAATACAGGATAATTTATCTCGATTTCGCGTGACACATTTGCGCTATCATGATATGTATTCTGTTGACGCCACCTGCTCTCTACATGTTCATGTAGATCAGGGTGGACTAACGAGAGCCTTGTCTTAGGTGCCCTTTTCATGAGCAGTTCAGCGGGGGGAATTCCAGTGAGCGAGTGGGGTCTTGTGCGGTAACGAAGCAGGACTCGGGATAGGCGAGTCTGCAGTGAGCGATCAATTACCCCCTTCAAGCTCTGCTTGATGGTTTGCACTGCTCGCTCTGCCTGACCATTGGACGCTGGTTTGAACGGGGCAGATGTGACATGTTTGATCCCATTGTGGGTCATGAACTCTTTGAACTCGGCACTGGTGAAGCATGGCCCATTGTCACTCACAAGGACATCGGACAGGTCGTGCATGGCAAACATGGCCCGCAGGCTTTCAATTGTGGCAGCGGACGTGCTTGCCGGCATTATCTCACATTCAATCCATTTGGAGTACGCATCTACAACCACTAGAAACATTTTCCTCAAGAATGGGCCTGCATAGTCGACATGGACCCTGGACCACAGTTTGGAGGGCCAGGACCATATACTTAGTGGCGCCTCCCTGGATGCATTGCTTAACTATGAACATGTGTGACATTTGTGCACGTTGGATTCTAAGTCTGCATCGATACCGGGCCACCACACGTGGGATCTGGCTATCGCTTTCATCATTACAATGCCTGGGTGGGTACTGTGGAGGTCACTAATGAAAGTGTCCCTACTCTTTTTTGGCACCATTACCCGATTACCCCATCGGAGGCAGTCTGCCTGTATGGACATTTCATCTCTGCGCCGCTGGTACGGCTTTATTTCTTCCTGCATCTCTAATGGGACACTAGACCAACTCCCGTGGAGCACACAGTTTTTTACTAAGGACAGTAAGGGGTCCTGGCTCATCCAGGTTCTAATCCGTCGGTCGGTAACAAGTGATTGCTCACCCTCGAATGCTTCCATTACCATAACTAAGTCTGCGGGCTGTGCCATCTCCACCCCTGTGGTGGGCAATGGCAACCTACTGAGAGCATCGGCACAGTTTTCCGTGCCTGGCCTGTGGCGGATGGCGTAGTTGTATGCGGACAACATGAGCACCCATCTCTGGATGCGGGCCGATGCATTCGTATTTATCCCCTTACTTTCAGAAAAGAGGGATATAAGTGGCTTATCGTCGGTTTCCAATTCAAATTTGAGCCCAAACAGACATTGATGCATTTTCTTTACCCCGTAAACACACGCTAACGCTTCTTTTTCGATCATGCTGTAGGCCCTCTCAGCCTTAGACAGACTCCTGGATGCATAAGCAACCAGTTGCAATTTCCCAGATTCATTAGCTTGTTGCAATACACACCCGACACCGTATAACGACGCATCACATGCTAGCACCAAACGCTTACATGGATCATACAACACAAGCAATTTGTTTGAGCATAACAGCTTCCTAGCTTTCTCAAAGGTATTTTCTTGGCTTTTACCCCATACCCATTCATCTCCTTTATGCAGTAGAGTGCAGTGGTTCTAACAGTGTGCTAAGACCCGGTAAGAAGTTACCAAAGTAGTTCAGGAGTCCTAGAAACAACCGTAGCTCCGTCACGTTCTGTGGTCTCGGTGCGTTCTTGATTGCCTCTGTCTTCGAATCGGTGGGCCTGATGCTGTCCACCGCGATTCTTCTCCCCAGGAACTCCACTTCAGGCGCCAGGAAAACGCACTTCCTGAGCATTTTAACCTGAGCCCCACATGATTAAGTCGACTAAGAACCTCCTCCAGGTTCTGCAGGTGCTCGACAGTGTCCCGACCTGTAACCAAGATGCCGTCCTGGAAGACCACGGTGCACGGGACCGACCTCAGCAAGCTTTCCATGTTCCTCTGGATCCGCAGCTGATCGAATCCCAAACAGGCAGCTGTTGTTAATGAAGAGACCTTTGTGCGTGTTGATGCAGGTGAGGCCCTTCGATGATTCCTCCAGCTCCTGTGTCATGTAGGTCAAGGTCAAGTCCAGCTTCGTGATCGTTTTTCCTCCCACCAGCATCGCAAATAGGTCATCTGCCTTTGGTAGCGGGTATTGATCCTGCAGGGAGAACCAATTGACAGTTATTTTGTAATCACCACAGATTCTGACGGTGCCGTCTTCCTTGAGGACTGGAACAATCGGACTAGCCCACTCATTGAATTCGATCGGCGAAATTATGCCCTCTCGTTGCAACTGGCCCAGCTCGATCTCCACCCTCTCTCATCATGTACGGTACCACTGTCGCCTTGTGATGGATGGGTCGCGGTCCGGGAATCTGCACTTTTACTCCATGGAACTTCCCGATACCCGGTTCGAACAGCAAGGGCAACTTGTTTAAGACCTGGGCACATAAAGTGTCGTCAAGGGACGAGAGCGCTCGGACGTCTTCCCAGTTCCAGTGTAGCACTGCCGATTACGGGAATGAGTTCCTTTGTATACGTTCTCAGTTTAGTACGAATCGGAGTCAGGACTGTCCTTGACGCCTTGCTGCACCACAATTTATTGAAAGTCTTTTTGCTCATTATGGACTGGCTCGCACCCGTGTCCAGCTCCATTGACACCGGGAGTCCATTTAATTCAACCGTCAGCATTATCGGGGGACATTTTGTGGTAAATGTGTGCACCCCACATACCTCTGCCTCCTCGGTCTGAAGCTCTGGTTCGTCGTGATCCCCCGTGGATCTGTCCTCCTCTGCAACATGGTGGTTTGCAGGATTGGCAGGGTTTGCAGCTCACCTTCACATACATTAGAGATGTCCCATTGTTCCACAGCCCTTGCAAACGTATCCTTTGAAGCGGCATGAATGGAAGCGATGATCACCTCCGCAGCGCCAACAAGATATTAATGGCCTTGCATTCACCACCCTTGATGGTGGACTCTGAAACATCTGCGGACATGCAGATGCAGGCATGTGAGTCCTACCCTGTACGTTATGATTCGAAAACAACATTACTTTGTTCACACTACTTGCAACAGCACTCGTGTGCTGAGAGATTTGTTTGGTATTGTCACTGGTGGCAATGAATGCCTGGGCTATCGCTATGGTTTTACTCAAGGTTGTGGTCTCTAAAGTCAAAAGTTTGCGAAGTATTACTTCATGGCCAATGCCAAATTCAAAGAAGTCCCTGAGCATGTGCTCCAAGTATCCTTCAAATTCGCAATGTCCTGCAAGGCGTCTTAGCTCGGCGACGTAGCTCGCCACTTCCTGGCCTTCAGACCTCTTGTATGTGTAGAACCGGCACGCCGCCATCAGAACGCTTTCCTTCGGGTTTAGATGCTCCCGGACCAGTGTGCACAAATCATCATACGACTTCTCTTGGGTTTCGCTGGAGCAAGCAGATTTTTCATGAGGCCATAAATTGATGCCCAACAAACGGTGAGGAGGATTGCCCTTCATTTGGCAGCGTCGCTTCTCCTTCCAGCTCGTTGGCCACGACGCATTGGTCGAGTCGCTCCATGAAGGTTTCCCAATCATCTCCCTCCAAAAAGTTCTCCAGGATGCCCACGGTTCTCTGCATTGTTGCAATGGGGTTCATTATCTGTATCTCGTCGCCAGTTGTTATGTCTTGCATAAAGGATCTGACCAGATACTGTGAGCTCAAAGTAACGTGTGATCGTAGTCCTTTATTTAGGTCTCCAGAGTGCCTCTCCAGCCTGTGAGGCCTCCTTATGTTCAGATGCTCCCAAGGGATTGTGGAATCTCTTGGGACTTCAGGGGATGAGCCCTCTGGTGGTTAACCAAGGTATTTACAGGTTTACATATATAACAGGGTTAAATCGCAGTCGGGAGATGTGACTGGTGAGGGATACAAGGAAGTGGTCAGTGATTGAGACAATGAGAGACCAGGTTGTTTCTTGCTATACTATTTTGAGCTTAGAAATCACTGTTGGTAGTCTTAGTGGACAAACACTTGTTTTTTAAGCATTCTTTTGTCTGTTATTTTAATGCACAAGTTAACACATTTATTTTAAACAGATTAACACTTCTATTAAATCAGAAAGAAAGACTTGGATTTATATAGAGCCTTTCATGACCACCAGACATCTCAAAGTGCCAATGAATTACTTTTTTTGGAGTGTAGTCACTGTTGTAATGTGGGAAACGCGGCAGCCAATTTGCGCACAAGCAAGCTCCCACAAACAGCAATGTGATAATGACCAGATCATCTTTTTTTTATTATGTTGATTCAGGGATAAATATTGGCCAGGATATCAGGGATAACTCCCCTGCTCTTCTTCGAAACAATGCCATGGGATCTTTTACGTCCACTTGAGAGAACAGATGGGGCCTCGGTTTAACTTCTTATCTGAAAGACAGTATCTCTGACAGTGCAGTGCTCTCTCAGCACTGGAGTGTCAGCCTAGATGTGTTTTTGTGTTCAAGTAAACATACAACCTTGTGAATCAGAGGCGGTAGTGCTACCCACTGAGCCACAGCTGACACAGCCACATCAGTGGGCAAAGAAATGATATACACATGCATTAAGTGCTAGTCCCTTAATATCACTGATAGTAATTTCCAGTCTTTGGTCTCAAAACTAATCATTGAAAATATAACAGTATAGTATACAAATAGCTCCTCATTATAGTAATTGCCAAAGGGCATTAAGAGTTTAATTAGAATATGTTCTCCTGAATCACTTTGATCTTCATTTATTATCTTGTGATTATGGAGCCAGGATATGTTATCTTTCTTTGGATCCCACAAGGGAAGGGGCAGTATGTTAATCTTCATATAGACTGGGCAAATCAAATTGGCAAAGGTAGTCTGGAGGATGAGTTCATGGAGTGCATTCAAGACAGCTTTCTAGAATAATACGTTATGGAACCAACCAGGTTACAGGCCATTTTAGATCTTGTATTGTGTAATGAGACAGGATTAATCAGTAATCTCATAGTAAAGGATCCTCTGGGGAAGTGTGATAGAATTTCACATTGAGTTTGAGAAATATATACATAAGTCCAAAACTAGAAACATTAAACTTAAATAAAGCCAATTACATAGGTAGTTACATAGGATGAGTTAGCTAAGGAGATTGGGAAATTAGATTAAAAGGTATGACGGTAGATAAGCAGTGGCAAACATTTAAAGAAATAGTCCAAAGTTCTCAACAAATATACATTCCATTGAGAAATGAAAACTCCACGGGAAAAGTGATCCATCCAAAAGTAACCCTTCTAACTAAAGAAGTTAAGCATAGTATTAGATTAAAAGAAGAGGCTTATAATGTTGCAAAGAACAATAGTAAGCCTCAGGATTGGGAGAGCATTAGAAATAAGCAATGGATGACCAAAACATTCATAAAAAAGGGAGAAATTAGAATATGAGTGTAAACTAGCAAGAAGCATTTAAAAAAGATTGTAAGAGCTTCTACAAGTATGTAAAAAGGAAGAGAGTAGCAAAGGTAAGTGTTCGTCTCTTAGAGGCTGAGACAGGAGCAATTATAATGGGGAATAAGGCATTAGCAGAGATTTTAAACAAATATTTTGTATCTATCTTCACAGTAGCAGACATAAATAGCATAACAAAAATAATGGGGCACCAAGAGGCCAATGAGAGCAAGGAACTTAAAGTAATTAATATCTGTAGAGAAAAAATCCTCGAGAAACTAATGGGACTTATAGCCGACAAATCCCCTGGACCTCATGGCCTGCATCCTCGGGTTCTAAAAGAGGTGGCTGCAGAGATAGTGGATGCATTGGTTGTGACCTTCCAAAATTCCCTAGATTCTGGAATGGTCCCAGTAGATTGGAAGATAGCAAATGTAACCCCGTTATTCAACAAAGGAGGGAGCGAGAAAGCAGGGAACTATAGGCCAGTTAGCCATCATCGGGCAAATGCTGGAATCCATTATTAAGGAAGTGTTAACAGGGCACTTAGAAGATCATATTATGATTAGGCAGAGTCAACATGGTTTTATGAAAGGGAAATCATATTTTTGAGGATGTAACGAGTCGGATAGATAAAGGGGAACCAGTGGATGTAGTATATTTTGATTTCCAAAGGGCATTCGATAAGGTGGCACATAAAAGGTTGCTATACAAGTTAAGAGCTCATGGTGTTGGAGTAATAAATTGGCCAGAGAATTGGTTAAAGGACAGAAAACAGAGAGTAGGGATAAACGGGTCATTTTCCAGTTGGCAGGCTGTAACTAGTGGGGTGCCGCAAGGATCAGTGCTTGGGCTTCAGCTATTTACAATCTATATTAATGACTTAGATGAAGGGACTGAGTGCAATGTAAGCAAGTTTGCTGACAATACAAAGCTAGGTGGGAAAGTATATTGTCAGGAAGATACAAAGAGCCGGCAAATGGATATGGACAGATTAAATGAATGGGCAATAAGATGGCAGATAGAGTATAATGTGGGTAAATGTGAGGTTATTTACTTTGGTAGGAAGATCAGAAAAACAGAATATTTGTTAAATGGTGAGAAAGTATTAAATGTTGGTGCTCAGAGAGATGCCCTCGTACAGGAAACACAGAGAGCTAGCATGCAGGTTTAGCAAGTAATTCGGAAAGCAAATGGCATGTTGACTTTATTGCAAGGGATTTGGAGTACAAGAGTAAGGAAGTCTTGCTACAATTGTATAGGCTTTGGGGAGACCACACCCAGAGTGCTGTGCACAGTTTTGATCTCTTTATCAAAGGAAGGATATATTTGCCTTAGAGGCAGTGCAGCCAAGGTTCAATAGATTGATTCCTGGGATGAGAGGGTTGCTCTATGAGGAGAGATTGAGTAAATTGGGCTTATACTCTCTGAAGTTTAGAAGAATGAGAGGTGATCCCATTGATACATACAAGATTCTGAGGGGTATTGACAGGGTAGATGCTGAGAGGTTGTTTCCCCTGTCTGGAATCTAGAACTAGGGGGCATAGTCTCGAGATAAGGGGTCGGCCATTTAAGAACATAACATAAGAACATAAGAAATAGGAGCAGGAGTAGACCATATGGCCCCTCGAGCCTACTCGGCCAATTAATACAATCATGGCTGATCCAATCATGGACTCAGGTCCACTTCCCTGCCTGCTCTCCATAACCCTTTATTCCCTTATCATTTAAGAAACTGTCTATTTCTGCCTTAAATTTATTCAATGTCCCAGCTTCCACAGCTCTCTGAGGCAGTGAATTCCATAGATCCACAACCCTCTGAGAGAAGAAATTTCTCCTCATCTCAGTTTTAAATGGGCGGCCCCTTATTCTAAGATTATGCCCTCAAGTTCTAATCTCCCCTATCAGTGGAAACATCCTCTCTGCATCCACCCCGTCAAGCTCCCTCATAATCTTATACATTTCGCTATCACCTCTCATGAGACTGAGATGAGGAGGTATTTCTTCACTCAGAAGTTTGTGAATATTTGAAATTCTCTATCACAAAGTGGCTGTGGATGCTGTAATGGCTTTCTTCTGTGCTGTAAATTTCTATGTTTCTTTCTATGTTTCTAACCCCTTTTCCTTTTCCCACCAAGCCAAACCTCCCATAAGGTACCTCCTGCCCTAACCTTGAACCTGCGTCATTTCAACCCGTGTCATTTGAATCCATGTCATTTTCTAATTTCTCTCCTATCTCTTTCCATTTCTAAGCGTATCTTGTCCATGAAACCTACCTCCTGCTGCCTTGACCCTATTACGACTAAACTGCTGACCACCCAGCTTCCCTTCATGGTCCCCATTTTCACTCTACTCAGGTACTGTGCCCTGCTCTTTCAAAACCACTGTCATCAGCCCCTCCCAAAATCATCAGAATCATGGGCAGTCCCTCGAAGTGAGGATGACTTTCTCGCCAGAAAGAGATGAGTTCACAGGTGTTTTAATGAAGGACCTAATACTCCAGGTCCCAAACTACATCTTGAAGGGTGGAAGATGCCTGTGCGTGGATTTTTTTAATGTGTGGTGGTCACACCAGCCACCACACGGGCTTGACAGAGCTAGGTCTTGGTCCAGTAGCAAGGATTACCCAAGACGACTGGAGACCAGCTCTGCTGCATGGACCTAGCATGCACACATATCGCAGTTCTAAAATAAAACGCCCTCAACCCCTCTGTCTTTGCAAACCTCTGTCCAACCTCCAACCTCCCCTTCCTCTTCAAAGTTCATGAATGTGTTGTTACCAACGAACTCCATGCTCCGACTAAAGGCGGACAAGTCCTCTGGACCTGATGGCTTACATCCTAGGGTCTTAGAAACATAGAAACATAGAAATTTACAGTGCAGAAGGAGGCCATTTCGGCCTATTGTGTCCGCGCTGGCCGACAAAGAGCCACACGGCCTCGGTCAGCAGCCCTAAAGGTTACATATAAACCTATGAACAATGACGGAAAGGCAAAGAGCATCCAGCCCAACCAGTCCGCCTCACCACAACTGCGACACCCCTTATACTAAAACATTTTACACTCCACCCCATGTGTGATCTCCTGGGAGAGGCAAAAATCAGATAAAAACCCAGGCCAACTTAGGGACAACAGATCTGGGAAAATTCCTCTCCGACCCCATTCAGATGATCGAAACTAGTCCAGGAGATCATGCTGGCCGTATTCTATTCCCTGCAGTACTGCTCCGTCCAACAAAAGTTCATCCAGTCTAATCCCAATTATCAGCTCTAGGTCCGTAACCCTGCAGGTCACTGCAGGTCAATGCACTTTTAAGTGTCCATCCAACCATCTCTTAAAAGTGGTGAGGGTTTCTGCATCCACCACTCTTCCAGGCAGCGAGTTCCAGATCCCCACAACCCTCTGCGTAAAGAAGCCCCCCCTCAAATCCCCTCTAAACCTTCCACCAACCACCTTAAAACTATGCCCCTTCATAATAGACCCCTCCACCAATGGAAATAGACCCTTACTATCCACTATGTCCAGGTCCCTCAATATTTTGTACACCTCAATGAGATCTCCACTCAACCTCCTCTGTTCCAATGAGAACAAACCCAGCCTATCCAATCTGTCCTCATAACTAAGATTCACCATTCCAGGCAGCATCCTAGTAAATCTCCTCTGCACCCTCTCTAATGCAATCATGTCCTTCCTATAATACGGCGACCAGAACTGCACGCAATACTCCCATACAATTTAAGCATAACCTCCCTGCTCTTATATTCTATGCCTCGGCCAATAAAAGCAAGCATTCCGTATGCCTTCTTAACTACCTTATCCACCTGGCCTGCTACTTTTAAAGATCTGTTAGGCTAATTCCACCAATACGCTCGCGGCCTTCCGTGAGAGGTGGGCACCGGAGGGACTGGAGTGCATCATCACGCCAGGCAACCAAATTTTAATTTGATTTTATGTTTTAAAGTTTAATTTGTTTTAATTGCCGGTGTTTTTAGTGTCCCCCTCCCCTTTTATAGGGGGCACTTGGAGAAAAAAAAATATATATGGATTTAATGCCCAAAAAAACTTTAAAAAAAACAAAAACACAAAAAAAAACCCACAAAAAAGGGCCTTGTAAATGTTTGGTGTGCCCCCCCCGATCGGGGACACACGATTTAAGGATTAATGTTTCAGTTTCCTCCCAAAAGAGTTCTGTTAGGCTAATTGGTTAATGTGTATACCCTTTCCTTATTAGCCCTCCCAAAGTGCATCACCTCACACTTCTCTGAATTAAATTCCATTTGCCACTACCGTGCCCACCTGACCAGTAGATTGATATCCTCCTGCAGCCCATGACTTTCCTCTTCATTATCAACCACACAGCCAATTTAGTGTCATCTGCAAACTTCTTAATCATACTCCCTATATTCAAATCTAAATCGTTGATATATAACACAGGAAGCAAGGGTCCCATTACTAAGCCCTGCGGAACCCCACTGGAAACATCCTTCCAGTCACAAAAACATCCATCAATCATTACCGTTTGCTTCCTAACTCCCAGCCAATTTTGGATCCAACTTGCCACTTTGCCCTGCATCCCATGGGCTTTAACCTTCATGACCAGTCTACCATGTGGGACCTTATCAAAAGTTTTGCTAAAGTCCATATATACTACATCATACGCACTACCCTCATTGACCCTCTTGTTTACCTCCTCAAAAAATTCAATCAGGTTCGTCAGACACGATCTTTCCTTAACAAATCCGTGCTGACTGTCCCTCATTAATCCTTGCCTTTCCAAATGCAGATTTATCCTCTCTTTCAGGATTTTTTCCAATAATTTTCCCACCAGTCAGGTTAGGCTGAGAGGCCTGTAATTACTCGGCGTATCCCTTTCTCCCTTCTTAAACAAGGGTACTACATTAGCAGTCTATCAATCCTCTTAAGAGAAGTGGCTGCAGAGATAGTGGATGCATTAGTTGTAATCTACCAAAATTACCTGGATTCTTTGAGGATGTAACGAGCAAGGTGGATAAGGGGGAACCAGTGAATGTGGTGTATTTGGATTTCCAGAAGGCATTCGATAAGGTGCCACATAAGAGGTTACTGCACAAAATAAAAGCTCACGGGGTTGGGGGTAATATATTAGTATGGATGGAGGATTGGCTAACTAACAGAAAACAGAGAGTCGGGATAAATGGGTCATTTTCCGGTTGGCAAACAGTAACTAGTGGGATGCCGCAGGGATCGGTGCTGGGTCCTCAACTATTTACAATCTATATTGGATGAAGGGACCGATTGTAATGTAGCCAAGTTTCTGATGATACAAAGATGGGTGGGAAAGCAAATTGTGAGAACACAAAAAATCTGCAAAGAGATACAGACAGGCTAAGTGAGTGGGCCAAAATTTGGCAGATGGAGTATAATTTGGGAAAATCGAAGGTTATCCACTTCGACAGAAATAATAGAAAAGCAAATTATAATTTAAATGGAGAAAAATTGCAAAGTGCTGCAATACAGAGGGACTTGGGGGTCCTTGTGCATGAAACACAAAAAGTTAGTATGCAGGCACAGCAAGTAATCAGGAAGGCAAATGGAATGGTAGCCTTTATTGCAAGGGGGATAGAGTATAAAAGCAGAGAAGTCCTGCTACAACTGTACATTATCATCATAGGCGGTCCCTTGAACGAGGATGACTTGCTTCCACAAGTTCACAGGTGTTTTGATGAAGGACCCGAGGTTCTAGTCCTGAATTCCAATTGAGAGGGCGGAAGATGCCTGTGCGTGAATTTTTTTAACATATGGTTATCATTGCACACCAGCCACCACACGGGCTTGACAGAGTTAGGTCTTGATCAAGTGGCAAGGATTAACCAAGACAACTGGAGACCAGCTCTGCTGCATGGACCTAGCGCGCACACATATCGCAGTGTGTGCTGGCCCGTGCTCCCCCTGGGCCCTCGGCTCTTCTGGGTCCCATAACCTCATCTGTCACACCTCCGCCACGATTTCTCGCCACTCCTCCGTTATAAACATTCACCACATCTTGCCGCTCATCCGCCCCGACCTTCCCACTCCTTTGTACCTGGGCCCTGCCGATGTTCCTGCCCATGCTCCAAAACAACTATACAGGGTATTGGTGAGGCCACATCTGGAGTACTGCGTACAGTTTTGGTCTCCATATTTTAGGAAGGATATACTTGCATTGGAGGCTGTTCAGAGAAGGTTCACTAGGTTGTTTCCAGAGTTGAGGGGGTTGATTTATGAAGATAGGTTGTCTAGGTTGGGCCTATACTCATTGGAGTTCAGAAGAATGAGAGGTGATCTTATTGAAACATAAGATAATGAGGGGGCTTGACAAAGTGGATGCAGAGAGGATATTTCCACTCATAGGGGAAACTAAATCTAGGGGACGTAGGGCTAGACTTTCCATTATTTTTGCATCGATACCGCCCACTTAACGTCCATTTTAATGCTGAGATGAGGTATAGCACCCAGATATCGCCCATTTAGCAACAAAATGGAAACTAACGCCCATGTATCGCTCACTTCTCGCCCAGCGTTACTTTCGGCATGTTCTTAACGCCGAGAGTTAATAATACCACCCGCCCACTTTTTTTGCAGTAAAGATCAGAATGGGTGAAACTAACGCCCATAATATCACCAAGCATTACTTTTGGCACATCGTCCACATATCGCCAAAAATATCGCTCGCCGAAAAAAATGCTGAGAAAAACTTTCTCTCACCTGAACTAAACTATGGACACCATTTTGTAAATCAGAGGTCGGTTCATATAAAAAGTTCTTAAACTTCTGGGTAGTTTTGATGTACTGTGGAGTTCTTTTAAGGTGATTTGAACATCTGAACAAACATCTTATCATACTGTGGATGATTTGAATTTATTTTAGGTAGCTTAGTAGGTAAATTTATTGTTTGTGAACAATAGGTATAATACTGATTGTTACTGTAACGGGGCTTGTAATTTCTGAGCCTGTCTTGATGACTACGCACATGCTGCAGACTAGAGATGGCAGAAGGTATATTCAAGAGCATTATGCGTCCAATCAAAGAAGTCGCAGACTGCTGAGGAGGATGAGAACTTACACCCCACGCACTTACAGGAAGTAGCGGTCTTACCTGAACTTGTCTGATAACACGTGTCTTAGGAGACTGCGCTTCCAGAAAGAGGTTATCAGTGAGATATGCCAGCTCATCAGGGGAGATGTGCAGCCTGCCAGCACCATCAGGACCGCACTCTCCGTTGAGGTCAAGGTCACTGCGGCACTTGCCTTCTACGCATCGGGTTCCTTTCAAACCTCAGCTGGCGGCATTTGCGCTATATCTCAGCATACCACACATTGCTGCATTCGACAGGTGACTGAAGTCCTTTACGCACACAGGATGGACTTTATCAGCTTCCCTATGACCAGGGAGGCACACCCTGAGAGGGCTCTAAGATTCTCCAGAATTGCAAACTTCCCTAAGGTACAGGGAGCAATAGACTGTACGCACATCACCATGCGGGCACCTTTTCAGGATGCAGAGGTTTTTCAGAACCGAAAGGGATTCCACGCCCTGAATTCCACTCATTGTCGATCACAAGCAAATTATAATGGCAGTAAATGCAAAATTTCCGGTCAGCATCCATGATGCTCACATCCTGCGTGAGAGTGCTGTATCTGACATGTTTACCAGTCAGCCACAAGGTTAATGCTGGATGCTTGATGACAAAGGATATGGCCTCGCCACTTGGCTGATGACGCCCCCCACCCCCGCATAACACCCAGACAGAAGTCGAGAAGCGATATGAGAGCCACATAGCCACACACAATATCATCGAGAATGCAACTGGAGTGTGTAAGCAGCGCTTTAGATGCCTGGACCACTCAGGAGTTACAATACCACCCTGAGCAGGTGGCTCAATTCATGGTGGTGTGCTGCATGCTGCACAACTTGGCTATCAGGAGGGGACAAGGAGGTGGACGCTGACCTCGGGCCAGACAATCAAGCTGACGATGAAACTATGCCCCTGTCCCCCTCTAGACTGCAGGAAAGGGCCCGTGGTGGCTACATAGCTGCAAGACTCTCACATCAGCAGCTCATAAATGAATGCTTTGCTTGAAATAATGTTGGTGGCATTTACAAAGCTGCAAGACTGCTGTGTCTGCAGTTCATTAATGAATGGTGTGCATTACCTTGATGACAGTTAAAGTTTAAATTGATTCAAGTGATGTTGAATTATCCCCTTTCATGTTAAGGAATCACCAGTGTGTAACGGTGCAGCTATCTGAGACAATGTGCAACAAGGTTAGACTAAATAAAAAACATTTAATGAGAACATTTGTATAAAATCATAATTATAACTGTAAAAAAAACACCCCACCCCACCCCCACTCCATCCCACAACAAATTTATAACATTTATATCATTCATTAAATTTTTAACATTTTCAGCAAAACTTCATAAACATAGAATACAAATGCAAAAAACAAGGTACCCCCCTCCCCCCTACCCCCAAACCTCCCAGTAAAATAGCAACAACAACATAAAAATACTGTGACCAATACAACTCCTGTGGCCATGGACCTCACTTTCCTTCCCCCCCCCCCCCTCCCCCCGCCGCTTCTCCTCCCCACTCCGACCCCTTCCCCATCTGATTCCAAGCTGCCTGGCCGAAGTGCTCCCCAGGCGCTGCTTCATTGGGGGGATGATGGCAGAACCGTTGGTTGGCCGGATACTGAAGAGTACGGTCCCGAGGAGGGAACGTCCTCCGTGCCAGAAGCAAGACCTTCCTCCTGGCTCACGTGTCGTTGGCAATCGGGGTGCGGCACCTTGGGGTGCAGTGCCGTGCTCCGGGACCACTGGTAGCCTTCTGGCACCAGTGTTCCTGGCTATCACCTCCAGGACCTCCGCCATCCATGGCACATACTCGGTCATGGTGGCGGACATGCTGGCCAGCTGTTGGGATATGCCCCCCATTGTCTGGAGGATCTGCCGATCTACTTCAACACTTCTCCTGGACAAGTGTACCATGTCCCCGCTCAGATCTGCCACTCATGGAGCAGTCCTGCTGCGTCGAACCAACCTCCGCAGGATCCGCGCCATCATGGAGACACTTGGGGTGTCCTGCGGCAAGCACTTGGGCCCGCTACCTCCATGGTGGAGGAGGACAGGGCCGCAGAAGCACGAGATGTCATTGGCGTTGCATAGATGATGGAGCTTGTCGATGCAGGCTCCTCAAAGTCGGCACTGTCATCAGTGGAGAAGGCACCCTGCAGCTCCACGGGCAAGATTCGGGGCTCCTCAGCACCATATTGACGATCCCCCAATGAGGCCGGTGACGGATCTGCAGCTTCTTGGCTCGGTGGTGTTGCATGGGGCCGCTGCTCGGCCCTATTCTTCGAAAGCTTCTTCTGCAAAAGGTAACAACAACACGACATGGCATGAGATCATTGCATGAGATCATTGCCTGATCCAATACATAACGACAGATGTAATGATTATTATGATAATTATCATTATTTACCTAAAGACGTACACCATAAATGCAGGCTTTGAGTAAAACATTCCCGGTATAAGTGCAAGACATCACATCTGATTTTAATCACTCATTACACTTACAATTCAAATTATATAAATATATAAGTAAATATAAATACATGTAATACTTACTCTGCAGATCCGACAAGGTCGTTCCAGCGCTTGCGGCACTGGTTGCCCTCACGCACCTCGTTTGTCGCCAACGAGACCACCTCGGCTATGTCAGCCCAAATCTTCTGGTAAATATTTGGGGTGGGCTTCCCACGCCCACCCCGGGTCAATTGACCCCAGCGTGACTCCACCTCCTGCAGGAGGAAGGCATTTGCCTCGTTGAAGAATCTCCGAGCTTGTTTTTGTCCTCCCACTTCTAGTTCCTCTCCCACCTCACAGCTCTCACCAGCGTCCTCACCCTCCACATCGTGCTGTGTCATCTTCTCCATGCCTTCCATTTTATTTATATTTTTTTCCCCAAAATCTCCGTGCAAAGTTATTTGTGCTCTCAATTCTTTTTACTGCTGCTAAATCTCTTTCCTACCTCCCACAACCACACAACACACCCACATACGCTTTCAGTTCCTCTCTGCTCCTTCTCTCTCTCTCTCTCTCTCCTCTTCTGCGCATGTATTGATGACCCCTGACCTCATGAAACACGGGAAACGACCATTGCTATGGCGTTGCTATGGGCGCTGACATTTTACGGCAGAAGGGCAAAAAATTTACCGCTAACGCCCATTTCACATCACTCGCGGTAAGGCCCATTTTATAAAGTGGAAAGTTGGGGTTTTGAAAATGGGTGATAATCCGGCGATCTCAAAACCCATAATAAATGCCAACGTTGGAAATAATGCCCATTTTTGGGCGATCTGCACAATAATGTAAAGTCTAGCCCATAGTCTTCGAATAAGGGGCTGCCCATTTAAAACTGAGATGAGGGGAAATTTCTTCTCTCAGAGGGTTGTAAATCTATGGAATTTTCTGCCAAGAAAGCTGTGGAGGCTGGGTCATTGAATATATTTAAGGTGGAGATAAACAGATTTTTGAGCGATAAGGGAGTAAAGGGTTATGGGGAGCGGGCAGGGAAGTGGAGCTGAGTCCATGATCAGATCAGCCACGATCTTATTGAATGGCAGAGCAGTCTCGAGGGGCCAAATGGCCTACTCTTGCTCCTATTTCTTATGTTCTCATGTTCTTATGTTCTCATCTTTCCTACAACTTCATGCTTGAATCTCTCCAATCAGGTTTCTGCCTCTGCAGCAGCGCTGAAACAATCGGAATCAAAGTCACAAATGACATCCTCTGAGAGTGATCGTGGTACGAATTCCAACCTCATCCTTCTTGATCTCTCTGCAGCCATTGACATGGATGGCCACACCATCGTCCTCCAATAACTCTCCTCCGTTACCCTACTCAGTGGGACTAGTTTTGCCACAGAGAAAATAGGTGCAGGAGTAGGCCATTCGGCCCTTCGAGCCTGCACCATCATTCAATAAGATTATGGTTGATCATCACCTCAGTACCCCTTTCCTATTTTCTCTCCATACCCCTTGATCCCTTTAAACGTAAAGGCCATATCTAACTCCCTCTTGAATAGACATAGACATAGACATAGAAAATAGGTGCAGGAGTAGGCCATTCAGCCCTTCTAGCCTGCACCGCCATTCAATGAGTTCATGGCTGAACATGCAACTTCAGTACCCCATTCCTGCTTTCTCGCCATACCCCTTGATCCCCCTAGTAGTAAGGACTTCATCTAACTCCCTTTTGAATATATTTAGTGAATTGGCCTCAACTACTTTCTGTGGTAGAGAATTCCACAGGTTCACCACTCTCTGGGTGAAGAAGTTTCTCCTCATCTCGGTCCTAAATGGCTTACCCCTTATCCTTAGACTGTGACCCCTGGTTCTGGACTTCCCCAACATTGGGAACATTCTTCCTGCATCTAACCTGTCTAAACCCGTCAGAATTTTAAACGTTTCTATGAGGTCCTCTCTCATTCTTCTGAACTCCAGTGAATACAAGCCCAGTTGATCCAGTCTTTCTTGATATGTCAGTCCCACCATCCCGGTAATCAGTCTGGTGAATCTTCGCTGCACTCCCTCAATAGCAAGAATGTCCTTCCTCAAGTTAGGCCCAACGATATATCCAACGAACTGGCATCAACAACTCTCTGCAGTAGATAATTCCACAGGTTAATCCCCCAAGGATCGATCCCCTACTAAAGCAACATGGGGCTAGACATTCAGCACATATTCACCCATTTAGCGCCTATATAAGCGCCGAGATGCTGTTTATCGCCATATTTGATAATAAGTGGAAACTAGTGCCTGATTATCACTCATTTATCGCTGGCACAACTTTTGGCATACAGGAATGAGCTGAATCACCCAGCCTATTTTTAAAAATAAAATCTGACGTCATCACTCGCACAAGGCCCAGAATACTGGTTATAATAGAAACTAGTGCCCAAATATCGCCCAGATTATCGCCAAGCGCTAATTTCGGCATTTCGCCCATATTGCGCCCAAATGATTGTTTGCCCAAAAAGACGCTCAAGAAAAGCTGCACTCACCTGACCTAAACCCTTCAATATGGATGCCATTTTGTAACTCGGAGGAAGTTTAATAAAAGGCTGCTTGAAGTGGATGGGAGCATTGAAGTAATTCTTGCATGATTTTAAGGGCGTTTTAGAATCTTGCCAATCATCTAATCACATTGTAGTCAATTTTGAGTTTATATTGTATTTGTTAAGGACAATTTAAGAATATTTGAAGAAAGATTAGGGCATTTATAGTGATGGGGCGTGTAATTTCTCAACCAGTATTGATGTCTACTCACATGCTGTAGAATAGAGATGGGAGAAGGTTCATTGAAGAGCGTTCCCAATCAAAGAGGTGGCAGACTGCTGAGGAGGAGGAGATGTTACACCCAACAGATTTACAGGGATAAATGATCATACCTGGATTTGTCCGATAACACGCGTGTTAGAAGGCTGCGCTTCCGAAAGGAGGTCATCAGTGAGATATGCCAGCTAATTCAGGGAGATCTGCAGCCTACCAGCACCATCAGGACCGCACTGCCCGTTGAGGTTAAGGTTACTGTGGCACTTTCCTTCTATGCATCGTGCTCCTTTAAGGCTTCAGCTGCCAACATTTGCTGCATCTCTCAGCATGCCAACAGGTGACTAAAGCCCTTTATGCACGCAAGATGGACTTTATAAACATCCCTATGATCAGGAAGGCTCAGAGTGAGAGGGCTTTGAGGTTCTCGAGAATAGAAAATTTCCCCAAGGTGTGGGGAGCAATAGACTGTACGCATATCGCCCTGCAAGCACCTTTACAGGATGCAGAGGTATTTTGGAACTGAAAGGGATTCCACTCCCTGAATGTTCAGCCCGTTGTCGACCACAAGCAAATAATCATGGCAGTAAATGCAAATTTTCCAGGGAGCATCCATGATGCGCACATCTTGCGTGAGAGCACTATCTCTGACCTGTTTAAGAGTCAGCCACAAGGTCACGGTTCGATGCTGGGGGATAAAGGTGGTCTTGCCAGTTGGCTCATGACCCCCTTGCATAAGTCCCAGACAGAAACCAAGAAGTGCTACAATGAAAGTCATATAGCCACACGCAATATCGTCGAAAAGACAATTGGAGCAGATGCCTGGACTACTCAGGAGACAACCTACAATACCACCCTGAGCAGGTCGCTGAGTTCATTGGTTCATTGTGGTGTGCTGCATGTTACATAATCTAGCTATCAGGAGAGGACAATAATTGCCAGATAGGACTGCTGGTCCACCTCAGAAGAGAGGGGAGGGTGGAAGAGGAGGACAAGAAGGAGGAGGAGGACAAGGACCTCGGGTAGGACAATCAGCCTGGCGATGAACCCATGCCCCCACCACCCTCCCCCCACCTACACCACTGGATAAATCCCATGGTAGTAATGCAGCTGCAAGACTGTTACTTCAGCAGCTCATAAGTGAATGCTTTGCGTGAAATTACGTTAGTGACAGTTACAGTTGTGTTACGTTTCATCCTTGCCTGCCCTGGCCTGGCCTGGCCATTGTTTGCAATCCTTGTATTGATGTTTACCCTTACGTTATTAGAACACACTGCATAATAATTGTAAAGTTCAATAAAAATATTTAGTAATTTAACAATTGATGTAAAAAAATGTATAAACAAACTATAACACCCATCTTCCCCCCACCCCCAGCAGTCAACAAAATTTTTCACCCAATAATAAACTTTAAATAAAGATAACACTACAAAAACATCCTCCCACCATCCCCAACATTCAGCAAATTTTTAATAACAGTAAGAACAGGGAACAATTTTCAATCAAAGCGTTTAAATAATAATACTGTCGATTCAGTTTAAGGCATCTCAGCAAGATTATGAATGCACATTTGCATGGAATGGTTCCTGGAACACCTGCCCTCCCAGGATTAGAGTCCTGGGCCCTGCCCTCCCAGGATGAGATTCCTGGGGGTGCAGGTTCAGAACCCAATCCAAATCTTAACAGGGATGCTACCCAAGATTACCCAGCTTAATTACAATCCAGCAGATTTACATTTTAATTAACGAGTCAGTGCATCATTAGAATTATAAATTGAATAATTTAATACTTATTCTTGCAGATGCCACCAGACTGTTCCAGCGCTTACGGCACTGGTTTGCCTCTCTCACTTTGTCGGCTGCCGAAGTTACCACTTCGGCGATGTCCGCCCATATTCGCTGGTATATCCGGGGTCGGAGGTTTCCCACGCCCACCCCAGGTTAATTGGCCCCACCGAGTCTCCACCTCATGGACCAGAGCTTCGTTGGCTTCATCAGAAAAGGCTTTCACCCTCCTTCTCCCTGCAACCTTCGCAACACTCTCCCGACTCCTCGTGTTCCATCTCCATTTCCTCGACACAACCTTACTTCTCTTTCTCCCTCCCTGATGACCCCTGACCTCCCAAATCACGGGAAAAGTTATTTGCCTGAAAAAAAAACGCACATGTGCAGAAGGGCCATTGCTATGGACGCTGGCCTTGCACGACTGAATACATCACTATCGCCAATTTCACATCACTAAGGCTATTCTGCTTTTACTATTCAATTAAAAAGGTGAAGCTAGCGGTTTTTAAAATGGGCGATATTCCAGTAATCCTGAAAAATAAAACAACCACTAAAGCCGGAAATATTGTCCATTTTTGGGCAATAGCGATAATAATGGAAAATATAGCCCCTGGGCTTTCAGTGTTGAAAACAGCGATTTAAAAGTGATCTCATAGCATTTATAACATAATAAACAGTATAGAAAAGGCAAAAATGGATACTACTTCAAATTAAGTCATAACAATGGGGGAATAACAAGAAGAATGGAGCTTATATATATGTAACATATATTGCAAGTGAAAAGTCAAAATCCATTAATTTAAGATGTAAGTGGGATATTGGTGTGAATCACAACATTGCCTAATAAAGAATGCACAGAACTTGAAGCAGTTGAATATTCCCTTTAATAGTTTCATGTGAAGTGCAGTAGTCCGGTCTTTGATTTTTCTGTCTGTATTTGTTAATAACATGCTCCGTTTTGTTGTATTGATTGAACTATTTGTTCTTGCAGACGACTACAGTGAAGAAGAGGAGGTGCATTCCATGGGGTACAAGAGGTTTGGTGAGTACCAACAAGATTTGCAAAACTAATCACAGATAGATTTGTTAAATAAATAAATAAAGGCTCCAAAGTATGTAGAGAAAAAGCATTTAATTTGGCATTAACAGAACCAATTTTTTGAGGTGAGGATATATAATAAAGGACTCTCTACTGGAATACGTCTAATGCATTTTCCTGAGCATTACATCAGGTGCATCTGGAGAAGAGGGGATAGGGCTAATTGTAATTTAAGGAACATCACAGGACAACACCTTTAAGACTGTTTCTGGGAACGGAGTCTCTGAATGTTCTTCAAATCAAGTTTAAAAAAGGTTTGTATTAACAAAATTAGAATGATGAACCCTTACTGTCTAAATATATTTCAGAATTAAATATACCTCACATAAGTGGACAGTTCTTGAAGTTAACTTTTACTATTCAATTATCTCTCTGGAAACATGTTCTGTTAGAGAGGCATTGATTTTCTGGAAAAGTATCTTGCCACATGTTTATACATAAGGGACAGTATAATAAGATTGATGCAATGTACTATTGTGTCTACTGCTGAAAACTGTTTATTTTTCAATATTTCTAATAAAATCGATGGTAATAATATAACAATCACACTGAAAAAGTTAATACAGAGGCTGATATTAAGTTTGATGTAGTGGAGATTTAGGATCAGCCTGGTCTTCGCTATTCCAGGTGTGTGAGTTCACCTAAAATACCTTACCATTGGAAGTCTTATATATCTATTGTACATTGGCCCAGAATTTGCGGTCAGTGGCAAAGCGACGGCAATTGCTGTTTACCTCAAAGAAAGCTGCCCACAAAGATCTCATGATCTCCGTGGTGAAAACTTTAGCTTTGTCGACCTTAATTTGATTGTAGCACTGTCAAAAGAGGAACCCCAGCATACATTAGCAGTGATGTCATCAAGCTGTCTAAGCACCCAATCGCATTGAAGAATTCATTCAGACAGCAAACCGGGAAATAAAAAGCACTGATTATCATTCACAAAATTTTAGAGAGCAAAATAAAGTTTGAGGTTAAGGTAGAAGCTGAAATATCATAAACAAACTTTAAAAAACTAGTTTTTATTATTTTTAAAATCTAGTAATTTTTATCATAATGGAGAAATTTGACTTTCCACAAATATAAAATTAGTTTTTCAAAGCCAGACAGGTGTTTAGCGGTCAAAAAGCTGTTAAAACCTCAGTTACACACATTTCAACAAGGCTTAACTTTTTATGGGGTGTTTAACAGTGATTTTAGAATGGTAAATGGGACCTGTTCGTCAGTTCAAGTGATTTCACTGATTGCCGACTATGGGGAGTTCGATAGCACAGCCTGTGGTGGAGCAGGGAATGACTGACTGCACTGTCTGGATCCTCGTGTTTATCTGCGCATGCGCTAATCGTGAAGTTATGGTCAGTTTCAGAGGGGTAATGATGGCGAACGCTGACAGTTTTATCATCATTACCAGCACAAAATCCGGACCATTATGCCATAGGTTAGGATTGGTAAACAAAGCTACGTGGTAAATTCTCATTTTTAACATTCCTGGCATTGACCTTTTAGTTAACTTAAAATGAATGGATAAGAAAATCAGAGGTGTCCTCAAATTCATGATATGTGCTGGGAGTGTTGAACATAACATTTACTAATTAATACCTGCTAAATGAACAATCTGTTTGCTACAACATTTTATTCACTTAACTGGTGAATCCACATGTCAGGAGTTCACAGTGAAATACTAATAATTTTAAGTTGCAGTTTTCTTGGGTGGTTTTAGTTGTGTATTTTTGGAAGATTGCAAGCATGCAACAATAAATGGTAAAATTTAAATGTTTCTGGGAAGAAATACTGATCAAGAAGGTCTTTGGTATGCTCAGACAATGCCTCACTACTTTTGCAGTTGCCTCGTATCTCTGAAAAGGTGGTCAAATATTAATGGTATACTACATGATGCACAACGTAGCCATTAATAGATAGATTACCGAGGATCAGCAGACACCAGGGCCAAAGGAGGACAAAGAACAGTAACAACATCTGCCTATTGAAAAATAAGGATAACTAGTAGCATGAGAACAGCAGCAACTGATCTCTGATCTGCTGCACTGCTTTTGTCTGGTGATGTTGTTTCATCTGCTTGGCTGATGTTGCCCTGCACCTTACCAGTAACACATTCACAAGACCATTTTGCTGATATACCTTGGTGTTTACAGACAATGTGATGTTATAATTAGTGGCAACATTTATTTACTGTAATGTAAAAGGCCTAAATTTTTCTGTGACTTTAACAGATCACATGTACAGAACTCTGATGTGAGAAAAGGTGTATTTATGTGTAAAGATGAAAATTGATGCCACGAAGTAAAAGGGTGAAGTGTTTTATATAAGAACATATGGCCAGAGCAGGAGTAGGCTACTCAGCCCCTCGAGCCTGCTCCGCCATTTTATAAGATCATGGCTGATCTGATCTTGGGCTCAGTTCCATTTCACTGGCTGGCTGTGTGAGCTGTGAGGAGGATGCTAAGAGGCTGCAGGGTGACTTGGACAGGTTAGGTGAGTGGGCAAATGCATGGCAGATGTAGTACAATGTGGATAAATGTGAGGTTATCCATTTTGGGGGCAAAAACACTAAGGCAGAATATTATCTGAATGGCGGCAGATTAGGAAAAGGGGAGGTGCAACGAGACCTGGGTGTCATGGTTCATCAGTCACTGAAAGTGGAAATGCAGATACAGCAGCGGTGAAGAAGGAAAATGGTATGTTGGCCTTCATAGCTAGGGGATTTGAATATAGGAGCAGAAAGGTCTTACTGCAGTTGTACAGGGCCTTAGTGAGGCCTCACCTGGAATATTGTGTACAGTTTTGGTCTCCTAATCTGAGGAAGGACATTCTTGCTATTGAGGGAATGCAGCGAAGGTTCACCAAACTGATTCCAGGAATGGCTGGACTGTCATATGAAGAGAGACTGGGTCAACTGGGCCTTTATTCACTGGAGTTTGGAAGGATGAGAGGGGATCTCTTGGAACGTATAAGATTCTGATGGGACTGGACAGGTTAGATGCGGGAAGAATGTTCCCGATGTTGGGGAAGTCCAGAACCAGGGGACATAGTCTTAGGATAAGGGGTAGGGCATTTAGGACTAACCTATAGAATTCCCTGCCGCAGAGAGTTGTTGATGCCAGTTCATTGGATATATTCAAGTTAGATATGGCCCTTGCGGCTAAGGGGATCAAGGGGTGTGGAGAGAAAGCAGGAAAGGGGTACTGAGGGAATGATCAGCCATGATCTTATTGAATGGCGGTGCAGGCTCGCAGGGCCGAATGGCCTACTCCTGCACCTATTTTCTATGTTTCTATGTTTCACTGCATTTCCCTGCCCATTTTGTGGTGGTGGCATTCTCCTTGAACTGCTACAATCCTCGTAGTAATAGTGTCGGTAGGGAATTCCAGGATTTTTACCCAGTGACGATAAAGGAACAGTGGTATATGTCCAAGTCAGGATGGTGTGTGATTTTGAGAGGTACTTGCATATAATGATGTTCCCATTAAGTTGTTACTCTTGGCCTTCCTGGCTTCAGACGTCATGGAACTGCAAGGTGTTGTTGAAGTAAGCTTGGTGAGTTGCTGTAGTGCATCCAGTAGATAGTGTGAAATGCAGCCACAGTGCACCAATGACAGATATTGAGTCCAGTGACAGGGCACCAATCAAATTAATCACTTTGTCCTATACAGTGCCGTGGTTCATGCGTGTTGCTGCAGCTGCACCCACCCAGGCAAAAAGCATTATTATGTTGGAGTATGTGTATAAGTTGCTAAAATCCTTCCAGTAAATTGGTCTGCAGGCTTGTTTCTAATTAAAGCCAGTTTTCACTAATTCTGCATTTTGTCACCTAAGATTCCCTCAGCTGCAGTGTGAGCAGCAATCTGAGATGACACACTATGTTTATGGTCACATTGACTGAGGTTGCTGCAGCATGTCCCACTGCATTTGACACTTGCTAGATTTCACTTGCTGGAAGACTGGAGAAGTCTTCCTCAATTGTCATTTTAGTTATTATGCTTCAGATATTATACACAGACTGATTCAGAGTGCCTGGACCTTGGTGTACACAGGTCCCCTTTGAACCAAATTAGGTGGACTCTCCAAGCACATGGTTCAGCATCCTCTGCTTAAAGTGGTCAACTGAGAGACTTACCAGTATACATGCTTGTAGAGGGTTTAGAGATGTTGGACTTCCATTCAGCATCTTCAAGTCTCTCTAAAGACTCCTCCTTTGCTTCACGGATTCTTTGCTTAAGAATTCATAGCAACACAATGCTATTAAAAACTAGTTGGTTTCAACACTACAAATTACCAGTTCATCCATCAGGCTCACCTGCCTCATCGTGGATCCCCTGAATCCAACTAGCTGGGGTTTTATTGAGTCTTGTGAACATCACGTGACTGGCTAAGCCACTCCCAATTCAACAGCTCTACAAACCTATGAGCATACTCATGGGTGCATACATTACACCGGTGACATTGCCTCTTCAATAATTCCCAATTCTTATGTTCTTATGTTCTTATAATACTGCTGCCTTCGAAAAGTGTACTCCATCATACTTTCCAATCCCATGGTGATTCTGTGCTGCCAATCTGTACAGAAGAGAAACATTCTTCCTGCTGCTCTTCCTCTTCCACGTATGGCATCAGTGACTGCACTTGTGGATTCTCCATCTGTGAGGAAAGCCTATGGAACAATGGAGAGCATGATAATATTGCTATGCAGTAATTCTAGTCATTGCAATACAAATGCCTTCTTTATTGGCTGGATGCAGTGATACTTGCTTCAGATGTAGTATTCTAAGCACATGGTATGTATGCTGGCATGCTAAAAAATTTCCGAGGATGTGGACTGCCCACCTAAAGTTAACCAACTTAATAAAACGATCTTTCAGCCAATAAGCTTTGCTAGATGGACTTCCCAGGATAGCAAGGTCTTTTCTCAGAACTGTCCTTTTCTTGATTTTTCTTTTTACAAATATGAATTTGCAATAATGGATAGCTTGTGTTTTCCATGCATGTGGAGGTCTACATAAGTTGGAAGCAATTTGCATATTAATTTCAATGGTTATGACATTTTGCTGGCAGCAGGACACTTACTTGAGAAGCAGCTTGCCATTGATGGCAATACAATGCCTATTTGACCTTTCATTTATGTATTACTGTTGTTTTACTTTTGTACTTTTGCACAAATTGTTCAACATCTTACTGACCTCATCTGTAATCCAGGCCAGTAAAGGACACAACTTTCATCCTGTCATGCTGACATCTGATCTTGTTGGTGTTAGCACCCACTCAATCACCACCCATAGATTGGTTTAATTGGCAGCGAACTACTAAGTAGCTGTTTGGTGTTTAAGTAAATTTTAGTAAGTTAATTAATTTAAGGGTTAAGTCATGGCAGGAGAGCTCGGACCCATGTCATGCTCCTCCTGTGCTATGTGGGAAGTCAGGGATGCTTCCAGTGTCCCTGACTACTATGTGTGCGGAAAGTGTGTCCAGCTGCAGCTCCTGACAGACCGCATGACGGCACTGGAGCTGTGGATGGACTCACTCTGGAGCATGCGCGATGCTGAGAATGCTGTGGATAGCACATTTAGTGAGTTGGTCACACCGCAGGTAAGGGTTAGGACAGCTAGTGAATGGGTGGCCAAGAGACAAGGCAAGAGCAGGAAGGTAGTGCAGGAGTCCCCTGCGGTCATCTCCCTCCAAAACAGATATACCATTTTGGATACTGTTGGGGGAGATGACTTACCAGGGGAAGGCACCAGCAGCCAGGTTCATGGCACCGTGGGTGGCTCTGCTGCACAGAAGGGTGGGAAAAAGAGTGGGAGAGCTATAGTGATAGGGGACTCTATTGTAAGGGGAATAGATAGGAGTTTCTGTGGCCGCAACCGAGACTCCAGGATGGTATGTTGCCTCACTGGTGCAAGGGTCAAGGATGTCTCGGAGCGGCTGCAGAGCATTCTGGAGAGGGAGGGTGAACAGCCAGTTGTCGTGGTACATGTAGGTACCAACGATATAGGTAAGAAGCAGGAAGAGGTCCTTCAAGCTGAAATTAGGGAGCTAGGAGTTAAATTAAAAAGTAGGACCTCAAAGGTAGTAATCTCTGGATTGCTATCAGTGCCACGTGCTAATCAGAGTAGAGGGAGCAGGATAGTTAGAATAAATACGTGGCTTGAGCAGTGGTGCAAGAGGGAGGGATTCAAATTCCTGGGACTTTGGAACAAGTTCTGGGGGAAGTGGGACCTGTACAAAAGAGACGGTCTGCACTTGGGCAGGACTGGAACTGATGTCCTCGGGGTAACATCTGCTAATGCAGTTCGGGAGTGTTTAAACTAATATGGCAGGGGGATGGGAACCTATGCAGCGAGATAGGGCGAAGTAATATGGAGTCACAAACAGATGGTAGAAAGGTAAAAAGCAATAGTGGAAGGCCGAGTAAACAAAGGCAAGAAACAAAAAGGGCCACATTACATTATAATTCTAAAAGGACAAAGGGTGTTAAAAAAACAAGCCTGAAGGCTCTGTGTCTTAATGCAAGGAGTATCCGTAATAAAGTGGATGAATTAACTGTGCAAATAGATGTTAACAGATATGATGTGATTGGGATTACAGAGACGTGGCTCCAGGATAATCAGGGCTGGGAACTCAACATCCATGGGTATTCAACATTCAGGAAGGATAGAATAAAAGGAAAAGGAGGTGGGGTAGCATTGCTGGTTAAAGAGGAGATTAATGCAATAGTTAGGAAGGACATTAGCTTAGATGATGTGGAATCTATATGGGTAGAGCTGCAGAACACCAAAGGGCAAAAAATGTTAGTGGGAGTTGTGTACAGACCTCCAAACAGTAGTAGTGATGTTGGGGAGGGCATAAAACAGGAAATTGGGGATGCATGCAATAAAGCAGCAGTTATCATGGGTGACTTTAATATGCATATAGATTGGGCTAACCAAACTGGAAGCAATACAGTGGAGGAGGATTTCCTGGAGTGCATAAGGGATGGTTTTCTAGACCAATATGTCAAGGAACCAACTAGTGGGGAGGCCATCTGAGACTGGGTGTTGTGTAATGAGAGAGGATTAATTAGCAATCTCATTGTGCGAGGCCCCTTGGGGAAGAGTGACCATAATATGGTGGAATTCTACATTAGGATCGAGAATGAAACAGCTAATTCAGAGACCATGGTCCAGAACTTAAAGAAGGGTAACTTTGAAGGTATGAGGCGTGAATTGGCTAGGATAGATTGGCAAATGATACTTAAGGCGTTGACGGTGGATGGGCAATGGCAGACATTTAGAGACCGCATGGATGAACTACAACAATTGTACATCCCTGTCTCGCGTAAAAATAAAAAAGGGAAGGTGGCTCAACCGTGGCTATCAAGGGAAATCAGGGATAGTATTGAAGCCAAGGAAGTGGCATACAAATTGGCCAGAAATAGCAGCGAACCCGGGGACTGGGAGAAATTTAGAACTCAGCAGAGGAGGACAAAGGGTTTCATTAGGGCAGGGAAAATAGAGTACGAGAAGAAGCTTGCAGGGAACATTAAGACGGACTGCAAAAGCTTCTATAGATATGTAAAGAGAAAACGGTTAGTAAAGACAAATGTAGGTCCCCTGCAGTCAGAATCAGGGGAAGTCATAACAGGGAACAAAGAAATGGCAGACCAATTGAACAAGTACTTTGGTTCGGTATTCACGAAGGAGGACACGAACAACCTTCCGGATATAAAATGGGTCAGAGGGTCTAGTAAGAAGGAGGAACTGAGGGAAATCCTTATTAGTCGGGAAATTGTGTTGGGGAAATTGATGGGATTGAAGGCCGATAAATCCCCAGGGCCTGATGGACTGCATCCCAGAGTAGGTAAGGAGGTGGCCTTGGAAATAGCGGATGCATTGACAGTCATTTTCCAACATTCCATTGACTCTGGATCAGTTCCTATGGAGTGGAGGGTAGCCAATGTAACCCCACTTTTTAAAAAAGGAGGGAGAGAGAAAACAGGGAATTATAGACCGGTCAGCCTGACATCAGTAATGGGTAAAATGATGGAATCAATTATTAAGGATGTCATAGCAGCGCATTTGGAAAGAGGTGACATGATAGGTCCAAGTCAGCATGGATTTGTGAAAGGGAAATCATGCTTGACAAATCTTCTGGAATTTTTTGAGGATGTTTCCAATAGAGTGGACAAGGGGGAACCAGTTGATGTGGTGTATTTGGACTTTCAGAAGGCTTTCGACAAGGTCCCACACAAGAGATTAATGTGCAAAGTTAAAGCACATGGGATTGTGGGTAGTGTGCTGACGTGGATTGAGAACTGGTTGGCAGACAGGAAGCAAAGAGTAGGAGTAAATGGGTACTTTTCAGAATGGCAGGCAGTGACTAGTGGGGTACCGCAAGGTTCTGTGCTGGGGCCCCAGCTGTTTACATTGTACATTAATGATTTAGACGAGGGGATTAAATGTAGTATCTCCAAATTTGCGGATGACACTAAGTTGGGTGGCAGTGTGAGCTGCGAGGAGGATGCTATGAGGCTGCAGAGTGACTTGGATAGGTTAGGTGAGTGGGAAAATGCATGGCAGATGAAGTATAATGTGGATAAATGTGAGGTTATCCACTTTGGTGGTAAAAACAGAGAGACAGACTATTATCTGAATGGTGACAGATTAGGAAAAGGGGAGTGCAACGAGACCTGGGTGTCATGGTACATCAGTCATTGAAGGTTGGCATGCAGGTACAGCAGGCGGTTAAGAAAGCAAATGGCATGTTGGCCTTCATAGCGAGGGGATTTGAGTACAGGGGCAGGGAGGTGTTACTACAGTTGTACAGGGCCTTGGTGCGGCCACACCTGGAGTATTGTGTACAGTTTTGGTCTCCTAACTTGAGGAAGGACATTCTTGCTATTGAGGGAGTGCAGCGAAGGTTCACCAGACTGATTCCCGGGATGACGGGACTGACATATCAAGAAAGACTGGATCAACTGGGCTTGTATTCACTGGAGTTCAGAAGACTGAGAGGGGATCTCATAGAAACGTTTAAAATTCTGATGGGTTTCGACAGGTTAGATGCAGGAAGAATGTTCCCAATGTTGGAGAATTCCAGAACCAGGGGTCACAGTCTAAGGATAAGGGGTAAGCCATTTAGGACCGAGATGAGGAGAAACTTCTTCACCCAGAGAGTGGTGAACCTGTGGAATTCTCTACAGTTGTTGAGGCCAATTCACTAAATATATTTAAAAAGGAGTTAGATGTAGTCTTTACTACTAGGGGGATCAAGGGGTATGACGAGAAAGCAGGAATGGGGTACTGAAATTGCATGTTCAACCATGAACTCATTGAATGGTGGTGCAGGCTCGAAGGGCCGAATGGCCTACTCCTGCACCTATTTTCTATGTTTCTATGTTTCTATGTTTCATCTGTCAAGAACATGGCTGGGAGTTTGCTCGAAGGTTCTCGTGCTCCACCACTGCAACTTGACCCAAAGTTTGGCTGAAACCTGAGGGGGTTCTGTCGCACTTCTGGTGAAGTTACTGTGGTGGAGTCAGAGGAATTCCAAAGAAATATCTATAGTTTTGAACAGAGACTAGCCGATGAAGAGCTTTTCTTGTGTGCAGTTGAAACTTATTTGTCCAGAATAACGATGTCTGCAGCCAGCTTAACATTGTCAGGTGTTACATAAACCAATTCAGAAGTGTGAAACTGGTAATATCAGAGCTAAATTGCAATTAAACAGATTTTTGGCATTCATACTAATGCTAGCATGGGCAAAACGATTGTGGAAAACACATGGATTTCACATTCACAGAGAAGTTAGCATTAAAAAACTCAAAACCCAAAAGAACATTAACTTTCTGAGAGTATAAAACATCTTAGATATTATGAGATGGAAGTTGATAATGGAGATTGCTAAAAAATGTTATCAATTGTTAACTAATCCTCTTGTGTGTTTTACTATATCTGTATTTCTTTCAGTATGCATTGTGGTTACAGCAGAAAATAGTGAAACATGCAACTATTGACAAGGTTCTCAAATTTCCATTTATTTTTATTGAAGCTCCTTAGCTGTAAGTTTCTGCTGAAAATGCAATCCTGGAAAACCATCAGAATGAAAAAATAATCCAGATTGTTTCTAGAAAATTTAGGATTGTAACAAGCGACGTGAATGTTTACTTTAGATCATTGAGACTTCACTGGCATTGCCTGCAAATGAAACTGAGATCCAAGGTGATTATAAAATGTGGATTCAGACATTGAGACTTCTTCTCTGGCTATACTTAACACTAAAGGGGTAATTTCTGAATTTTGTACACCCAACACTTTGCCACACCCACTGAGAGTGTATATCAGAAATTTGGCCTTGTGTTGCACATGATTGTATGACCATTGATGGCTGGAAATTCATGCACGGCACCCGTGTACCCTCAATTTTCTTTGAGGGTGTGCTGCCCCTTTAAACTTCCGCGCATGCACGTTTTTTCCATTGAGAAACTGGCATGCAGCCTCCACGGGAGCTTCATACAGTTGCGCAGCCGTGCAGCTAAATGAGAACATTGTGCAGCACATGTCTGAATTTTTGATTTACATTCCCCACCAGAAGCACAAAGTCGGAAAACAATCCTTTAAATTGTTTCTTTGAAAAATTGAAGCAATGCTTGTTTTTCTTCACTGGAAATACAATTAATCTTCAGCTGGTGAGTAATTTGCAGTTTGATTCCAAAATACAAAACTAATAGTTAAATTGTGGTGGGAGGTTGGTTCTGATTGGAATAATAATACAAAAAACCATTCTGCGTAGTCATAATAATTCACATAGTGAAGAAAACTGGAATGAGGCTGCTGTATTCATAGGTTTAGTTCAAAACCATCAACATCTGCAGTTGGCAATCTGAAAGTCCCTGGGAACCATGTAGACTCCAAAGTGTGCTGATCTGTTTCCTGCTTTTGTTATTATTGCTTAGCTGTAACTTTATATCCCATGGGTTTCAGTGAATGATATTGCTCCCAATTCTCTGAACAGCACTGTCAGCATGCCAAAGACGGTTTGTTGGGTTTCCTGTGCTTGGGGTTAATATTCATATTGTATAAAGGAATACAGAAATAAAATTCATTTAAAAGCATTAAAACTATTATTTAACTGGGGCAGAGATTACATCATATAGAAGGCCTTTCTAGGTAATACTTGATCCATGTGATCTCCTGGACTCGTTTTGATCGACTGAGGGGATCGGAGAGGAATTTTCCAAGGTTTTGTTTCCCCTTATTGATCCAGGGTTTTTTCTCTGCTTTTTGCCTCTCCCAGGAGAATACATAGCTGTGATGGTGGATGGAGGGAGGAGGAGTAAGGGATGTGTTTTGTCATTACTGGAACGGTAGCATAGTGGTTATGTTACTGGACTAGTAATCCAAAGGCCTGGACTAATAATCTGGAGACAGTGACTTCAAGTCTCATCACGGCAGCTGGGGAATTTAAATCCAGTTAATTAAATAAGTCTGGCATAAAAGTATCAGTAATGGTGACCATAAAATTTGGATTTTCGTAAAAACCCATCTGGTTCACTACTGTCCTTTAAGGAAGGAAATCTGCAGTTTTTACCTGGTCTGGCCTAAATGTGACACCAGACCCACAGCAACGTGGTTGACTCGTAACTGCCCTCTGAAATGGCCTAGGAAGCCACTCAGTTGTAACAAACCGCTACAAGAAACAATAATAAAAATAAAGCTGGATGGACCAGCCAGCATTGACCTCGGTTTCGGACATGACAATGGCACACCCAGCCCAGTCGACCCTGCAAAGTCCTCCACACTACATCTGGGGGCTGGTGCCAAAATTGAGAGAGCTGTCCCACAGACGAGTCTGACATAGTCATAATAACAGAATCATACCTTTCAGCCAATGTCCCAGACTCCTCCATCACCATTCCTGGGTATGTCCTGTCCCACTGGCAGGACAAGCCCACCAGAGGTGGCAGTACAGTGGCATAAAGTCGGGAGTGAGTGGCCTTGGGAGTCCAGACCCCATGAAGGCTTGTGGCTTCAGGTCAAGCATGGGCAAGGAAACCTCCTGCTGATTACCACCTACCGCCTTCCCTCAGCTGATGAATCAGTACTCCTCCATGTTGAACACCACTTGGAACAAGCAACGGCACAGAATGTACTCTGGGTGGGCGACTTCTATTTCCATCACCAAGAGTGGCTCAGTAGCACCATTACTGACCGAGCTGACCGAGTTCTAAAGGACATAGCTGTTAGACTGGGCCTGCAGCAGGTGGTGAGAGTACCAACACGAGCGAAAAACCTACTTGGCTTCATCCTCACCAATCTACCTGTTGCAGATGCATCTGTCCATGAAAGCATGTAGCAGTGACTACCACACAGTCCTTGTGGAGACAAAGTGCTGTGTGGCCATACCACTGTGCTAAATGAAATAGATTCAGAACAGATCTAGCAGCTCAAAACTGGGCATCCGTGAGATGCTGTCGGCCATCAGCAGCAACAGCAGAATTGTATTCCACCACAATCTGCAACCTCATGGCCCAGCATATCCCTCACTCTACCATTAACATCAAGCCAGGCGACCAACCCTGGTTCAATGAGAAGTTTAGAAGAGCATGCCAGGAGCAATACCAGGCGTACCTAAATATGAGGTGCCAACCTTGGGAAGCTGCAACTCAGGACTACATGCATGCTAAATAACAGAAGAAGCATGCTATAGACAGAGCTAAGTGATGCCACAACCAACGGATCAGATCAAAGCTCTGCAGTCCTGGCACATCCAGTCGTGAATGGTGGTGGACCATTAATCAACTGACAGGAGGAAGAGGCTCCATGAACATCCCCATTCTCAATGATGGAGGAGCCCAGCATGGAGTGTAAAAGTCAAGACTAAACATTTGCAACCATCTTCAGCCAGAAGTGCTGAATGGATGATCCATCTCGGACTCCTTCTGAGGTCCCCACCATCACAGAAGCCAGTCTTCAACCAATTCAATTCACTCCATGTGATATCAAGAAACGGCTGAGCGCACTGGACACCTCAAAGGCTATGGACCCCGACAATGTCCCGGCTGTCGTGCTGAAGACTTGTGCTCCAGAACTAGCCGAGCCTCTAGCCAAGCTGTTCCAGTACAGCATGACACTGGCATCTACCGGACAATGTGGAGAACTGCCCAGGTATATCCTGTCCATAAAAAGCAAGATAAATCCAATCCAGCCGATTACCGCCCCGTCAGTCTACTCTCAATCATCAGCAAAGTGATCGAAGTTGTTGTTGACAGTGCTATCAAGCGATACTTAATCACTAATAACCTGCTCACCAATACTCAGTTTGGGTTCTGCCAGGAGCACTCAGCTCCTGACCTCATTACTGCCTTGGTCCAAACATGAACAAAAGAGCTGAAGAGGTGAGGTGAGAGTGACTCCCCTTGAAATCAAGGCAGCATTTGACCAAGTGTGGCATCAAGGAGCCCTAGTAAAATTTAAGTGAATGGGAATCAGGGGGGAAACTCTCATCTGGCTGGAATCATACCTAGCACAAAGGAAGATGGTTGTGGTTGTTGGAGGCCAATCATTTCAGCCCCAGGACATCACAGCAGGATTTCCTCAGGGCAGTGTCTTAGGCCCAACCATCTTCAGCAGATTCATCAATGAACTTCCCTCCATCAGAAGTGAGGAGTTTTGTTGATAATTGCACAGTGTTCAGTTCCATTCGGAACTCCTCAGATAATGAAGCACTATGGAGATTTGCAGATGTGACTTTGCATCCTCGCACTGTGGTGTAACAGGTTGCAGCTCCAGTGTGCTGCATCACTGCATTGCGTTTTGTAGGCAATCAAGATAAACTGATCCAGTTAGATGGCCAATGAGTGCAATTTCCTGTGGCGTATCATATCCTCGCAACCTAATTTAATGGTCAAAACTTTAATGTTACCCTTCATAAAAGGATCATATGTCATATAAAGACAAAATATGTACTTTTGCTTACCAATGTGGATTGCATAGTTTCTATAGTTTCTATCTTAGAATAGGGGTCAGGAATTTCACAAAAAGCATTTGGATGAAAGAAGTCCTGTAGCCCATTTGATCTAACCATATACCAACCATACCCACTTCCCATTACTGTTTCTTAAATGAGGTCCAATATCTAGGCCTCAACAACCCTCCCAACAACGTATGATTACACTCTGCGTGAGAAACTTCCTAGTAACTACCTCAAACTTCATTTGTGTTCTCTTGCCCTGTTCCCTTGGTGTGTCCAAAAATACTGTTCTACATTTATCTTTATGCTGTAATTATCTAATGTCACTCTATAAGATTTTTTCAAGCTGATAAGCCCCAGCACATCCTTCTAACACTGAGTTTCAGCCTTGTTGCTCTCCTGTGCACTACCTCTAGGGCCTGGATCTTCAACTTTCTCCCATGTGAAAATGAGCACAAACGTGGTCAGCATGGACAGAAAACAGCTCAGAATCACGGACCATCGAATTTCTGGCCACGCATTTGTCGTCTAGGTTTTCTCCCCACCCCACTCCCCCCCAAACTTAAGATGTAATTCTACCATTTGTCAGCAACTCATCAGCAGCATATAAGTGAGGTTAGGATGATATTTGCCAGATATCCCATCATTTTACCTTATCATATGCTATTTGTGAGGCCTATTTGTACACAATAGAGGGCCCAATACTCAATAATATAAATTCTAATGGGGGCAATGCAATGTTGCCAAACTTCAAAAATTGGTTGAGTAAATTGAGATTTTCGATCATATTAGAAGATCATTTATTTCTGCAGTCAGTTTCAGGCTGTGACCTTAAGGATAACAATTTCTCAGGACTGAAACTGTGAATCACAATGAGAAGGGTTCAAAGGTGTTATGTCTTTGGATGCTCTGACAATGACTCCACGAGGCAATGTGTTGTACTTGAACTGTAGTGACCTTAGTCCTTTATTGTTAACTCCAGAGTGAGGATCACACATGGTGGCCTGCCTTTTATACTAGGTCTGGCACACCTGTACAGGTAACCTGCAAGTCTCCCACTGCGGTGCCCTCTGATGGCACACCTTGTAATAGTACAAGCAATAACCATGTAGGATACATGGCATCACTCTCCCCCAAGCCTTTAGTGCAAATCGCTTCTGCATTGACTGTGCTCTGGGCATAGCTCTTATCTGGTTGACCCTTGGTGGGTCGTTTCCATCTTGAGTGAGTGGGTGGTGTTTCTTTGGCAGTAGAGTGCTGGTGGTTTCTGAGAATGACCACTCCATTCTCTCCACCGTCCCACCCCCCGCCCACATACAGATGATGCCGTTGGTTCATTACATTCATATACATTCAAGTCCAAAAAAAAAATTTGCATTTACAGTATTGCATTCGTGGTACATGCTTGGAATATTCTTGGAGTCAGTACTGGGGTCAGCGCCAGTGCATGAGGACAAACTAGTGCCAGGACTGCTGGATGGTGTCCAGCTAGTCTGGTGGCGGTGCAGTGCCGAGTGCTGGCAGTGGGAACCCGGTTGGCTCAAGTTGCCTGCTCTTGGGGCTTTTGCCGTTGCTCCTAGCGTCGGGCAGGTTCACTGTTACCTGTGACCTCCCTGTCCTCTCCTTGCGCCCTGGGTCGCTGCTGCTCCCTGAGGAGCAATCGTCTAGCAGTGCACAGGGAACTGCTGACTCACTTGCCTGACCGTTATTTGGTTTGGGATCCTGGCTGGTCCCGGTCCCATTTGGGAGAACTGTTGCGGGTGACCCTTCGTTCCCGGGTATGGCCTTGGTGACGATAGGGTCTGGGGGCTGCGCCTTAGCACAGTTTGTTCTTTTAGGCTCATGGCGGTTGGTGCCATCGGGTGCCTGAGAGGTGGAGCTGGTCAGGGGCAGGGTATCAATACTGGTGCCATTGTCCTCCTGAGATGGCTTGCCCTGCAGCTTGTATGTATTGGCTGCTTGTGGCCACACTCCATGGTGCATAACTCTGATCCCAGGGACGCAGGCTACTACATTGGGTAGCTTGCTGGACCTGTGTGCTCCCGATGGGTGTCTGCCCGCTGCATTGACTGAATGCAGTTGAAATCTTACATCGCACAATGTTTCATTACTCATTGTAAATAACCTGTAGCTCCACTCGCGATCGCGTGACTTTTCTTTGCTTATTGCATGTACACAACTCTGATCATCAATTACACATTTTACATTTAACTCACAGTTGTTATTACATTAAGACTTTTTTGCTTATTGCATGTATACAACTCTGATCATCAATTGCACATTTTACATCTCACTCACACTTGCTCTTACATTGATTGAAAATGTGGAACTGTCCCTTTAAGTGTGGTGGGTTGCAGGCCTCCTTTAAGAGAGCCTTGCTATCTTTACCCCAATCATCTGCTCCATTTGTTGCCAAGTGATGCTCCATCAGCATTGCAACTCGTGATCTGGCCGCCGCCATCTTTTTCTTCAGTGCATCACCTCGTGGTTTGGGCGCCATCTTTCCTCCATCGACAATTTCGAATGCGGTGATCCTCTTCTCCCCGGGTTCTGCCATCGAAGCTGGGAAGTCGCCTTTGGATACGATTTCCTTCCTCTGGAGTCTTGCCACTAGAGCCTGGAAGGTGCGTTCGGGTCATCTCAGCTGGATCATCTCCACGCAGTCGTGCTGAGCGGTCTGTGCCTCGGGTGCTGTGCTGGTCTGCGCACTGGTGCCGGGTCCACCCTCAGGTGAGGGCTTGCTTTGCCTCCGAGCATGGAGGACGTCGATTGCTGGAGGGGTGAAATCTTCCCAACTCCAAATGGATCTTCTCCATCCACCTTCTTGCGAGTAGCGTTGGTCCATCACCTGCAACAATCCACAGAGGTAACTTGTACACCGCGCATCATGGAGTACCTTTACATCTGCACTACCAACGACTGGGATAAGTTCATTGGTGTAGGTTCCCAGCTTTGCTTGAACTGGGACCAACTTGGGTCATTCAGTTTGATTGTCCCATAGCCTCTCAAAGGCTTCTTGATTCATTACTGACTGGCTCGCTCCCGTGTCCACTTCCATGAAGACTGGAATTGTAAAGTCCTGTCCCTTCAGTACAGATTCACACAAGGCATGTAATGAAGTCAAGGTCACTCTGGACCTGCACCTTTATTGCACAGCTCTGGAATGCTGCACTTGTATGAGACCTCTGCTTATATACCTCTCTCTTGCAAGTGCACCCCTGGTGGTAAGGTATGCTGGTGGTTACAGGTCATATCTTATTACAGTCATGTATGGCATGTTAGGATACAGTTATATATAATAATGTAAGATACATGACATCACCCTCCCCCAAGGTCTTATTGTCTTTATAGGTTCAGTCTCTCAGGTGGTCTACGCTCTCGCGTGGAGCGTCTGAGTTGTGGTTCAATTGTTTGCCTTGGTGTCTGTTTTTCTTTGGGTGTGGTTGCTGGTATCTCACCTGGGCTGTCTGTTTCGATTGGTGTGATTGTTGTTGACTCGCCTGGGTTGTCTGTTGGGATTGCCCTTTCCTCAGGTTGTTCCCTCTGTCTGTCCACCAGGTGTGGTGCGAGTTCCACATTGTAGTCTGCCTCTGGTTCCGCAGTGTTGTTGGTAAATCTGCTTTTGACTTGGTCTACATGCCTCCGGCAGGTTTTGCCATTGTCCATTTGTACGACCAGTAGCCTGTTTCCTTCCTTGCCCATTACTGTCCCTGCAAGCCATTTGGGACCCCTGCCATCGTTTGTCCCCTATCTCATTCTATCTCCCCCTCGAATTTCTGTCATGGTACTCAATCAGCTTACAGCGCTTTGCCTCAACGATTTCGTACATGTCTGGGAGGATTAATGAGAGCCTTGTTTTTAAAGTCCTTTTCATCAATAGTTGCGCGGGGGGGATCCCAGTCAATGAATGCGGACGAGATCTGTATGCCAGCAGCAGTCGCGACAGGCGACCCTGCAGTGTGGGACCTTGGATTTTAAGCATACCTTGTTTAATGATTTGCACTGCTCTCTCCGCCTGGCCGTGGGAGGCCGGCTTGAACGGTGGAATTCTGCGCTGGTGAAGCACGGACCATTGTCACTGACCAATATGTCAGGGATTCCGTGCGTTGCAAACATGGTTGCGAGGCTCTCCACAGTGGTGGAGGTTGTGCTCGAGTTTAAAATGGTGCATTCGATCCACTTTGGAAATGCATCTACAACTACGAGGAACATTTTGCCCATGAATGGGCCCGCATAGTCTACGTGCACCCGCGACCACGGTTTGGTAGGCCAGGGCCAGGGGCTCATCAACACAGTGAGTCATGTTTCTTTTACACAAAGAGGCTGGAGGTGGCCCTTTGTGCTGCAGCCTTTACACATATGGTCTTTAAAACGGCAGTGGTGAGCGCTGTGACCCACTCCGCAACGTCAGCATGGAACTACTCGGTTAGCCCCCCTCGGCGGACTCTGGGTTAAGGAACTCAGGGGCCTGTTCTCTTTTCCCTGAGAAGGTTCACGTTCTACAGTCCAGCCTCTGAAAGGCGCCACTCTGTGCACAATACTTGCTCGGTTTGAGTCCTGAGGATGAGTCATCTGCCAACAGCCGCAGGTCGACGTCATGAATGCCTGGCTCACGGAGATGGCCTTCTGCTGTGTGACTGTGGTATCCGCAGACAGTAGCTTATGAAGAAGGCCCTCATGGCTGATTCCAATGACAAAGATATCCCGCAGCGCTTCAGTGAGGTGGTCGTCGAAATCGCACGGTGCTACCAGCCTCCTGAGGTCTGCAGCATATTTCGTGATTTCCTGGCCTTTGGGCCGTCGGTGGGTGTAAAACTGGTGTCTGGCTGTGAGGATGCTCTCTTTGGGCTTGAGTTGTTCTCGGATCAGCTTTACAAGCTCCTCGTATGTCTTGGTCGTTGTCTTTGCTGGTGCCAGTAAGTCCCTGACGAGGCTATAGACAGTGGGCCCACAACTGGTTAGCAGGATAGCTCTGCGCTTATCAGCCAATGTCGCCTGCCAGGTCGTTTGCTGTGAAGAAATGGTTGAGCCTCTCCACAAAGGCATCCCAATCATCACCATCGATGAACTGCTGCAACGTATCAAGGGTAGCCATTTTCACGTGAAGGTCCATAATCTCGTTGCCAATTGTTATGTCTTTGGATGCTCTGACAATGACTCCACGAGGCAATGTGTTGTACTTGAACTGTAGTGACCTTAGTCCTTTATTGATAACTCCAGAGTGAGGATCACACCTGGTGGCCTGCCTTTTATACTAGGTCTGGCACACCTGTACAGGTAACCTGCAAGTCTCCCACTGCGGTGCCCTCTAGTGGCACACCTTGTAATAGTACAAGCAGTAACCATGTAGGATACATAACAAAAGGGTTCTGACAATCTTTTAAAGGGGAATTCCCCTTGCTTGCCAGTGAACATGATATTACCTCTGGGCATTCCTCCGTACTTGGCCTTCCTTGACAATGAGGAGGAGGAGCAAAAGGACCAGAGAAGGGTTTGTCTGCATAAGAAGCAAATGAAAGGGTGATGGATTATATGGAGCACGCAATTCTTACATCCAACTTTGAAGAGCAATGCTTGAGATCCCAATTTCCCAAGTTATGTAGGGGAAAATAAGTACCAAGGAAATGTATTGCTTTATATTAAACATAAGACGATCATGATACTCAGTCATCCCTATAGTGCTTCCCTTTAGTGCCTCCACATGCTCTGATACTTGTAGCTAACATTGAACTTCTGCTAGGTAGCACCTCAATGCCTGAAGTGCAGGGGTTGTTGGGCTGCTAATGATCACTATGAACCTCATGGGACTGATGTGGCTGTTCACTCTGGTAGCTAGTTCCTGAAAAAGACCAACTATAGGTTGTATCTCCAGTACAATCATCTGTGCAACCAGGTCCTTTCACTGCATACCAACATATTCAGGTATCTTGGGGATCTGATAGAAAGAAATGGTGGACCTGCATTCCTGAGAGAATACTAGGTCCTGAAAAGACCTGCCTGCTAGGCTACTGGTGCTGGGCACATTTTCTGAGACCATCATTTTTCAGAAAAACAGCCCAAATGGTTTCTATCACAACTGTGAATCTCCTAATGATGCTTCTCTCAAGGAAATCACTCAAGTTGCCAATGGACAGATAGCTGTGGGAGTGAGCATTGGCACTGCACAATGTCCAAACTGGTACACAGACAACATGGAAACTTTGGACTGGATTCTCTTCTTCAGTGAGGAGTTCCAGCCAGATATGGATTACAGCCACCTATCTGATTGCATGGCCCCAAACCATTTCCCTCGGTTGGTGTTTATTTCTGATGCGTAGCAGGCTCTTGGTGGGATTCCTGCTGCCAAGAGGGAGCCCAGCAGAGACAGGTGGCAATATTCCAGTGGTGTTGCAATGGGATCATCACTACAGCAGCAGAAGCGGCATCGAGGCATTTAAAGGAGCAGAAGAGCTCCAAAGATTGGCAGCCTTGGCAGAGACTGAGGCCACTTTCCCTTCGGCCATTTGCATGCAATAAGTGGAGAAGGAGTAGCCAGCAGTGCTCTCAGCAGAGGCAGTGGGAGAGAGGCACTGAAGCAGCAATTTTTCCTTATCTCTGCTGCTATCCTGCCCGAAATCAGATGAGATCATGAAGGAGAATCTAGCCCATTGGTCGTGCCAAAAGGACAACAGATAAGATGGTGCCAGTGAGTCCTTCAGTCGGATGGGTTGCACATCTGCCTCGCTCATGCTGGTCAAGTCATTAATTTTTTTCAGCATTTTATAGCTAATCTGGGGGTTGTGAAGGTGGCATGTCTGTTGCATTTCCGCCAAGTAAAGAACAGTGTGATGTCTAGGTCATTATGTTGTGGTGAACAAAATTGCATTAAGCAGTTCAGATGCACTTGACCAGATAATTTTATAATGTTAGCATGAACTCTGGGGATTTGAACTCATCTGATTTGGCATTGACCGTAATAGCAATGGACTGTTATGATAAGGGTTCGAGAAGTGGCCAAGACTAAGTTGTAAATCTCATAACCAAAGGCACATTCTCGGTAATTTTTTACCCAGTGAACAACAATTTATTGATAATATTTAACAGTATAGACTTTTATTTCTGTAATTTTATTAGGGTTATTTTACTTCCCTCTTTCTACCTTCCTTTCAACTTTTCATTGCCAGTCATCTTCTCCTTGAGCATCTGTTTCAGGTCATTAAGGCTGCAGTTACACTGCCACTTTCACAAAATGGTTTAGGACATCTCTGTCTCCCATAACCGGCATTAATCTGCATGTTCTACAATGCAGTTGTAATAGTAACAAAGGCATTCATATCTGTGGAATGTTACAGGTTTGCGGGGTGCTTTATTATAAATTATAAAGAAAAAAAGTTGCTGTTTTCTGTAATCACTTGGAATTGAGCAAATATATGAAAACTTTATTGTATGATAAATTTAGATGCCATACATTTTATCTACGTTCAAATTTTTAGAGGTTGAGGCATATGCATTCATTTGAAGAGACTCCATATATAACTACATGATGCAAGAAATCTACCTTAATATACATTTTCAGAATGCATTTATCTTTTTTCTATCCTTACATCATTTGGAATAGGTTGACAGTTCTCTATAATGTTGTTATTAAAATACCAGAAAATTCTCCAAAGATCATTTTTTTCTTATGGCCACTTACATTTATCTTTTCAAATTGGTCTAGATGGCTCAATTTTACTACGCTCATTTAGATCAACATACACACAAGCTGAGACCAACAACCTTTGTAACACATGTCAGCACCAGTTACACATAAAAATATGTTTACATTACACTTAATCAGAGGAAATTTGAGTAAGAAAAATAGATTGAAATAAAATTGCTTCAATGATAGAAAGTATTAAAAATATTCTACTCACTTATCCCTGAACTCGGGAGTAAAAAACATACGGGGGAGAAATTCGGTTGAATAGCACCTCAGTTAACGCCCTGGAAGGGCAGTAATGCATCTCGAAGTGATTACTGCCTGGCTACGAAGCTTGCAGCGCCCTGCCCAGAAATTTGCTTCTGGTTTACCAGAGGCGCAAAATGCTATCGCCTCGCTGCGTACTTTCAGTCAGATCATGGCGTCAGTCCTCGTGTAACGACCTGCTCGCAAAATTAGGTGTGGCCGCCTAATTTAGTGTCTGCCCCGAATCACGCCAGAGAAACCAGGTGGCCCCACTTTTTGTAGTCGATACCTGTAAGCTGTTTAAAGGGAGGAGGAAGAACATTCATCGGAGGTCACATTGAGTGCAAGGTTTCGATAGAACATGGTGTGTGAATGTCTGACTTTGGATCGGCAGATTTATCTGACGTTACAGGGTCATTACAATGTTTAACAATTTAATGGGTGGATTACTAGCTCACCAGCATCACCTTCTACAAGCTCTTGTTAGGCGGTGTCAAGATAGAAGGGCTGTTGGCCATGTCAGCCCACGAATGAGGAGAGCCCATAGTTGTAGGGGCAGGAGGCATTACCCCCTACAAGTTTACAGGCAGCAATGTTCATACCTCGACCAGTCGGAGGAACAGTGTGTCAGAAGGCTGCGCTTCCGAAAGGAGGTGCTGACAGAGATATGCCATCTCTTACAGGCAGACCTGCCTCACATCGGCACCAGGACTGTGCTGCCCGTTGCACTGAAGGTCAGTGTGGCGCTGGCCTGCTATGTCTCCGGCTCCTTCCAGGCTGCATCAGGGGACATATGCAGCGTCTTTTAATTTGCTGCACATCGCTGCATCCGTGATGTCACACAGGCTCTCTACACCTGCAGAATGGACTTCATAATGTTCCCAATGAGCAATGAGAAACAAAATGAACAGGCATGTGGGTTTGCCAGGATTGCGGGCTGCTCGAGGGTTCAAGGAGCCATTGACTGCACACACGTGACCTTGCGAACACCATTCAAGAACGCCGAGGTATTCAGAAACCGAAAGGGATACCACTTCCTGAATGTGCAGCTGGTGTGCGACCACACGCAGCGCATCCTTGCAGTGAATGCCCGCTATCCTGGGAGCGCACGTGATGCATTCATCCTGCGATCCTGTGTGAGAGCACTGTACTATGAATGTTTCAGCCACCACGGTAAGGGTGTGGCTGCTCGGGGTCAAAGGATACAGCCTAGACACCTAGCTTATGGCCCCCCTCCACAACCCCACCACACAAGCGGAGCATTGCTACAATGACAGCCAATGTGCCCTCCCGCAATATCATCAAGCAGACAATAGAGCTGCTGAAGCAGCGTTTCCAATGCCTTGACCACTTTGGAGGCAACCTTCAATACTCCCCTCAACAGGTGCCGCTATTCATTGTGGTGTATGCATGCTGCATAACTTGACCATAATGAGGACCCAGGCATTACCAGTGGGGATTGCAGCCCCACTGCAGGAGGAGCAGGAAGACGAACAGGAGCCTGCCGAGGACCCGAATGGCCAGCCATATGTGGAGTAGGAGCAGCATCCACGGTGGAGGTAGCATGGCACTCCTGCCAGTGCAAGGGCCACACGTCAGCAGCTTATAATGCACCAGCTCTCTTGAATGGAGGATGCTGAGGGAGGCCGCTCTGAGAATGGCACATCACCGTGAAATTACACATTAATACACAAGATGGGAATGTAACAGGTTAAATGAACATTTTATTAACAGCATCAAAAGTTTTGCCTCAAACATCACACCAACAACCCCTCACCAGCAACGAATAAGCATTTTTACAAATTGACCCTTGAAACAGCAGAACACATAATCAACTTCAGCAATATGTGTACAAACGCCCCTACCATTTGTAATTCATATGAACATAAGAATTAGGAGCAGGTGTAGGCCATTTGGCCCCTCGAGCCTGCTCCGTCATTCAATAAGATCATGGCTGGTCTTCTACCTCAACTTCACTTTCCTGCACTGTCCCCATATCCCTTGATTCCCTTAACATTCAAAATCTATCAATCTCCGTCTTGAATATACTCAAAGACTGAGCCTCCACAACCCTCTGGGATAGAGAATTCCAAAGATTCACCACCTTCTGAGTGAAAAAGTTTCTCCTCATCTCAGTCCAATTTACCAATAGCAGGCGTCAAACAACAGTAACGAGATAGTTACAATGATATTTACATTTGTCCATGGTGGGCAAAGTCTTTATTCAGACTTGGTCTGAGATTTGCCACCCCGTACCTTTAACCCCCTCCCATGCCTACCACTCCTCCTTAATGTGGGCTCAGTGCCTACAGCAAGGCTGCTTGAAGTCTGCTGTGTGTGTAATTGAGACAGTACAGATGGCCTAGCAGGACACATTGGACCAGCTCTGGGCCTCAAAGGCCCAGCTGCGGATTGCACCACCTCAACATCAACGGCGGCAGTCTCGGATGGCTGGTGTGTGGACTGCGGCAGATGCAAAGACGGAGTGGCGGGAGTCGGAATGCTGTCGTCTTGAGCAAGGACAGGGTTGAATTGAAGAACAAAAAAAGGAGCGATCACACTACACAGAGTGTTCTATAGACCCCCAAACTGTCAGAGGGAGACAGAAGAACAAATATATGGGCAAATTGCTGCGAAGCGCAAAAACTATAGAGCTGTAATAGTGAGGGATTTAAACTACCCTAATATTAACTGGGAAAAAAGTAGTGTGAATGGTACAGAGGGTGCAGAATTCCTAAAGTTCATTCAGGAGATCTTCTTTAGCCAGTATGTAACAAGCCCAACAAGGGAGGGGGCTGTTCTGGACCTGGTTTTGGGGAATGAAGAGGGGCACGTGGAAGGCATATCAGTGGTAGTTATGGGAAAGGACAAAGGTGGACCAGGAAAAAAAGTTCTCAATTGGGGTAAAGCCAATTTTGCTGAACTGAGATGGGATTTTGCCAAAGTGTACTGGAAACGGCTACTTGATGGTAAATCGGTGTCAGAGCAGTGGGAGGCATTGAAGGAGGAGATCCTGAGGGTACAGAGCAAGTATTTCCCTTAAAGAAAAAGGGTGGGGCTAAAAAATCTAGAGCCCCCTGGATGTCAAGGGACATACAGGGTAAGATAAAGAAAAAAGGGAAGTTTATGACAGAATCTGAGAATTCAATTCTGCAGAAACTCTGGAGGAGTATAAAAAGTGCTGGGGTGCAATTAAAAAAGATATCAGGAAAGCAAAGAAAAAGAGCATGAAAGAATATTGGCAAGTAAAATCAAGGAAAACCCAAAGATGTTTTATAAATACATTAAGAGCAAGAGGATAATTAGAGAAAGAGTGAGGCCTATTAGAGATCATAAAGGAAATATGTGTGTGGAGGCAGAAGATGTGGGTATGATTCTTAATGAATACTTTGCATCTGTCTTCACAAAAGAGAGGGCAATGCAGACTTTGCAATGAGGGAGGAGGAATATGAAATATTAGATGAGATAAACGTAGTGAGAGAGGAAGCATTAAGGGGCTTAGCAGCATTGAAGGTGGATATATCTCCAGACCGGATGAAATGTATCCCAAGCTGTTAAGAGAAGCAAAAGAGGAAATAGCAGAGGCTCTGACCATCATTTTCCAGTCCTCTCTGGCTACAGATGTGGTGCCAGAAGACTGGAGGAACCTAATAGAAACATAGAAAATAGGTGCAGGTGTAGGCCATTCGGCCCTTCGAGCCTGCACCACCATTCAATAAGATCATGGCTGATCATTCCCTCTGTACCCCTTTCCTGCTTTCTTTCCATACCCCTTGATCCCTTTAGCCGTAAGGGCCATATCTAACTCCCTCTTGAATATATCCAATGAACTGGCATCAACAACTCTCTGCGGTAGGGAATTCCACAGGTTAACAATTCTCTGAGTGAAGAAGTTTCTCCTCATCTCAGTCCTAAATGGCCTACCCCTTATCCTAAGACTGTGTCCCCTGGTTCTGGACTTCCCCAACATCGGGAACATTCCTTCTGCATCTAACCTGTCCCGTCCCGTCAGAATCTTATATGTTTCTATGAGATCTCCTCTCAGCCTTCTAAACTCCAATGTATAAAGACCCAGTTGATCCAGTCTCTACTCATATGTCAGTCCCGCCATCCCGGGAATCAGTCTGGTGAACCTTCGCTGCACTCCCTCAATAGCAAGAACGTCCTTCCTCAGATTAGGAGACCAAAACTGAACACAATATTCCAAGTGAGGCCTCACCAAGGCCTGTACAACTGCAGTAAGACCTCCCTGCTCCTATACTCAAATCCCCTAGCTATGAAGGCCAACATACCATTTGCCTTCTTCACCGCCTGCTGTACCTGCATGCCAACTTTCAATGACTGATGAACCATGACACCCAGGTCTCATTGCACCTCCCCTTTTCCTAATCTGCCGCCATTCAGATAATATTCTGTCTTCGCGTTTTTGCCCTCAAAGTGGATAACCTCACATTTATCCACATTATACTGCATCTGCCATGCATTTGCCCACTCACCTAACCTGTCCAAGTCACCCTGCAGCCTCTTAGCAACCCACTCACAGCTCACACCGCTACCCAGTTTAGTGTCATCTGCAAACTTGGAGATATTACACTCAATTCCTTCATCCAAATCATCGATGTATATTGTAAAGAGCTGGGGTCCCAGCACTGAGCCCTGCGGCACCCCACTAGTCACTGCCTGCCATTCTGAAAAGGACCCATTTATCCCGACTCTCTGCTTCCTGTCTGCCAACCAGTTCTCTATCCACGTCAGTATATTACCCCCAATACCATGTGCTTTGATTTTGCACACTAATCTCTTGTATGGGACCTTGTCAAAAGCCTTTTGAAAGTCCAAATACACCACATCCACTGGTTCTCCCTTGTCCACTCTACTAGTTACATCCCCAAAAAATTCCAGAAGATTTGTCAAGCATAATTTCCCCTTCATAAATCCATGCTGACTTGGACCCATCCTGTCACTGCTTTCCAAATGCACTGCTATTTCATCCTTAATAATTGATTCCAACATTTTCCCCACGACTGATGTCAGGCTAACCGGTCTATAATTATCTGCTTTCTCTCTCCCTCCCTTTTTAAAAAGTGGTGTTACATTAGCTACCCTCCAGTCCATAGGAACTGATCCAGAGTCGATAGACTGTTGGAAAATGATCACCAATGCATCCACTATTTCTAGGGCCACTTCCTTAAGTACTCTGGGATGCAGACTATCCGGCCCCGGGGATTTATCGGCCTTCAATCCTATCAATTTCCCTAACACAATTTCCCGCCTAATAAGGATATCCTTCAGTTCCTCCAAGATGGTAGTGAGCCGCCTTCTTGAACCGCTGCAGTTTGTGTGGTGAAGGTGCTCCCACAGTGCTGTTGTACCTTTGTTTAAAAAAGGAGAAAGGGATAGACCGAGTAATTATAGGCCAGTCAACCTAACCTCAGTGGTGGGAAAATTATTGGAAATCATTCTGAAGGACAGGATAAATCTTAATTTGGAAAACATGGATTAATCAAGGGCAGTCAACATGGATTTGTTAACGGAAGGTCGTGTCTGACTAACTTGATTGAATTTTTCAAGGATGTAATCAGGAGGGTCGATGAGGGCAGTTTCTAATGTATATTGATTTTAGCAAAGCTTTTGATAAGGTCTCATATGGCAGACTGGTCATGAAAGTAAAAGGCCATGGCATCCAAGGCAAAGTGGCAAGTTGGATCCAAAATTGGCTCAGAGTCAGGAAGCAAAGGGTTAATGGTTGATGGGTGTTTTTGGGCAGAACAATGGCAAATGGAATTCAATCTGGATAAGTGTGAGGTAATGCATTTGGGGAGGTCTAACAAGGCAAGGGAATACACATTAAATGGTACGACACTGAAAAGTGTAGAGGAACAAAGGGACCTTGGAGTGCAGGTCCACAGATTCTTGAAGGTAGCAGGCCAGGTAGATAAGGTGGTTAAGAAGGCATATGGAATACTTGCCTTTATTAGTCGAGGCATGGAATACAAGAGCAAGGAAGTTATCCTTGAACTGTATAAAACACTGATTAGGCCGCAGCTAAAGTACTGTGTGCAGTTCTGGTCACCATATTACAGGAAAGATATGATTGCACTGGAAAGGGTGCAGAGGAGATTTACAAGAATGTTGCCTGGACTGGAGAATTGTGGCTATGAGGAAAGATTGGAGATGCTGGGTCTGTTTTCTTTGGAACAGAAGAGGCTGAGGGGAGACCTGATTGAGGTGTATAAAATTATGAAGGGCCTGGATATAGTGAATAGGAAGGACCTGTTTCCCTAGGCAGAGGGGTCAACACCAGGGGTCATAGATTTAAAGTAATTGGGGGGAGATATAGAGGCGATATGAGGGGAAATTTCTTTACCCAGAAGGTGGTGGAGGTCTGGAATTCACTGCCTGAAAGAGTGAAAGAGCCTCACCACATTTAAAAACTACTTGGATGTACACTTAAAGTGCCATAACCTACAGGGCTACGGACCAAGAGCTGGAAAGTGGGATTAGGGTGGATAGCTCTTGGTCAGCCGGCATGGACACGATAGGTCGAAATGGCCTCCTTCCTTGCTGTAAATTTCTATGATTCTATGACAGCACCTTCCATTTCCATCGGCCCATTGACATTCACCCGGGGCGGAGCCTCAGCATCTGGAACAATCTGTGGGAGCACAGATTGCTGGCCTGCTTCGGCACCGCCACGTCCCTGTTGGATAGTGAGGAACACAGAGAGGTAGGCAGCAGTCAGTGTTTGCATGGCATCACTCTGCGACTGACTCAGAGTAGACTGAGTCTGAAACAGAGCAGTCTGAGAGTTGATGCCAGCAATAATTGACAGCATCACATCACGAAGTCCTTGCGTTGCTCGGGCCTGTGGTGTAATAGCTGCTGCCATGTCAACCATGGCATGCGCCATCACCTCTGGCATTCCAGTGTCACTGGTTGAGTCCATTTCCCTCTGTAAATGGGCAAGGATGGGCTCGTTGGACTGAGAGGCATGGGCAATGCTTGAGATGGCCTCCCCCAACCTCAACCGCAAGTGCATATATGCTCTGCGGGACGTTCTCCAATGCACCCATAAGCTCGCGTTGCATTTGCATGGAGTCTCTGGACATAGCCTCCAAGTCTACGTTCACGTCTAACTGTCTCTGAGCAGGATTCATGGGCCAACTCACCCAACGGGGCAAGGAGCCTCATGCTCTTCAAAACCCAGGAATGTTGGCTCTTCCACCGAGATGGTGTCCCCATTCGATACAACTGATGGAGGGTCCTGTTCTGTCACCACACTTTCGTCACTTTCCTCATCAGCTTCCCCATCGGTTGAAATAGACGCCTCATGGGCAGGATGCCACACTTCTGGCTCCTCATCTGTAACCACAAAGCAACAAAACTGTTCTTAGCAGCAGGGGAGGGGGCAGGAAGGGAAGAAGAAGGTGGCATTAGACATTGATATGTAAAGGGCATACAGCATTTGCTATCAAGGGTCAAGGATATCACAGAAATCCCAAAGGGCATTCACATACCGTAACTGTCCACAGGGGGCTCTACTTTGCCGGCCACTACCGTACCAACTGGTGTGCCCATGAGGGTGTACACTCACTCCTCCACCTCAGTGAGGTCTTGTATGTCAGGCTCCCCTCCACCGGTGCACTGCTGTGCTCTCCTGTTATCAGCCAGTTTCGACTGCAATAAAAAACACAAGAAGCTGTGAGTGAGTATGCAGCTCATCATGTGCCACATGGGCCTTCCACAGTTGAAAAGCTGTAAGTGCCAGCAATTGTGTAGATGTCCATTTTAATCTGCGCAGAGTGGATGTATGAGATTAGGTGAGTGGGATTAGGTGACAACCATCCAAGACAAGTGATGAGGCTGAGGTATTATGAACGCATTTCAAGAGTGGAACGGTAGTGCGAGGAGGGGTAAGGCTGAGTAGGGAACCAGACCATGAGCGATGCTTGGATAGGCAGGGCATGGCTGATGAACTGAGCCTGAGCTTTTATGGTGGCTTCACCAACACAGACCATGGCCTGGTACACATAGAGAAGGAGCAGTTACTGGAAAGACTTTACATTGTGTGAGACAGTGAGGTTCACGTAATGGCATTGCAACGTTAAGAGAAAGGGTACTCACCCTGATGACCCTAATGAGGTCGTTGAACTTCTTGCGACATTGTGTTGCCGTTTTGACCACCGTTTTCCTCGCAGAAATGTGCTGGGCGACTTCCCTCCAAATCCTTTGGAACACTTGTGGATCGGGCCTCCTTCCACCTGGAGGCTGCTGCACACTCCATCTCCTCTCAATAGCCTGTATTAAGGTGTTAACAGCCGTGGCTGAGAAGCAGTGGGAAAGCTGGCGACCTTCCCACTCCTCCGTTTTCCTGCTCTGCTAAGAGTGAATAGTCGAAACTGCGAATGCGCATACGCCTTCAAGAATTGGCTTTCCCCGGGATGTATAGCGGACTTCTCTTTTCAAATTTAGCACTGCGATTTTCGGTTCCATCACCAAAGGAGAAGTGTGGAATGCTTGAATTAGCGCTCCCTTTCCCTCTTCCTGTATTTCAACCTAATTTTCCAGTAGGCGGTGCAAACTTTTCACGGGCGCTGTACTTACCGTCCTGACAGGATTAACGCCTCAAAATCGACAGTACCGAATTTACAGCCTATGGTGCTATAAATTTAATCATGCAGTGAATGTTTTTTGGGCACTAACTGGCCTACTAAGCTCCCAGTATGGCAAGCAGGAAGCACGCACACATTTCTGGCCAGAGGTGCGTACCCACCATATTAGGAAAGAAAGAAAAGGCGTTTTTTGCCCACACCAGAAGGCGTTAAGCCCTTTGAATATGCAAATGGGGAGTCTGTTTGAGGCCCCCACTTCTAGATTGGCTTGCTCTGAGGCAACCCATGCCAGTGTGGGAAGCACTCAGGAAAACCAAACCTTGGGATCGCCTGCGAACTGCAAGGTAAATTTTTCACATTTACTGACCTGAATGTGGAGCCCAGAGAGCAGGTGTGGTCTTCCCATCCCCACATTTAACTAAAGCTTGTTGCTGCTCCTGACACTCCTGCTCCCCAGCCCTCTGGATCCACGGCCCCCTCGCAATCTCTGGCCCCCACAATCCTCGGCACAGCAATTCCCGTACCCCATCCCGCTCCTGGACATGACTGCTAAACCTATAAAGTCCTGTCCCCTCAGTACAGATTCACACGATGCATGCAGTGAAGTCAAGGTCACTCTGGACCTGCACCTTTATTTCGCAGCTCTGGAATGCTGCACTTGCCTGAGACCTGTCCTTATATACCTGTCTCTTGCAAGTGCACCCCTGGTGGTAAGGTATGCTGGTGGTTACAGGTCATAGCTTATTACAGTCATGTATAGCATGTTAGGATACAGTTATATATAATAATGTAAGATACATGACATCACCCTCCCCCAAGGTCTTATTGTCTTTATAGGTTCAGTCTCTCAGGTGGTCTACGCTCTCGCGTGGAGCGTCTGAGTTGTGGTTCAATTGTTTGCCTTGGTGTCTGTTTTACTTTGGGTGTAGTTGCTGGTATCTTGCCTGGGCTGTCTGTTTCAATTGGTGTGATTGTTGTTGACTCACCTGGGTTGTCTGTTGGGATTGCCCTTTCCTCAGGTTGTTCCCTCTGTCTGTCCAGCAGGTGTGGTGCGAGTTCCACATTGTAGTCTGCCTCTGGCTCCGCAGTGTTGTTGGTAAATCTGCTTTTGACTTGGTCTACATGCCTCCGGCAGGTTTTGCCATTGTCCATTTGTACTACCAGTAGCCTGTTTCCTTCCTTGCCCGTTACTGTCTCTGCAAGCCATTTGGGACCCCTGCCATAGTTTAGTACAAACACTTTGTCTCCTATCTCATTCCATCTCCCCCTCGAATTTCTGTCATGGTACTCAGTCAGCTTACGGCGCTTTGCCTTAACGATTTCGTGCATGTCTGGGAGGATTAATGAGAGCCTTGTTTTTAAAGTCCTTTTCATCAACAGTTGCGCAGGGGGGGATACCAGTCAGTGAATGCGGACGAGATCTGTATGCCAGCAGCAGTCGCAACAGGCAACCCTGCAGCGTGGGACCTTGGATTTTAAGCATGCCTTGTTTAATGATTTGCACTGATCTCCCCGCCTGGCCATTGGAGGCCGGCTTGAACAGTGCCGCCTTGACGTGATTTATGCCGTGGTCAATTATAAAGTCTTGGAATTCTGCGCTGGTGAAGCACGGACTATTGTCACTGACCAATATGTCAGGGATTCCGTGCATTGCAAACACGGATGCAAGGCTCTCCACAGTGGTGGAGGTTGTGCTCGAGTTTAAAATGGTGCATTCGATCCACTTTGAAAATGCATCTACAACTACGAGGAACATTTTGCCCATGAATAGGCCTGCATAGTCTACGTGCAACCGCGACCACGGTTTGGTAGGCCAGGGCCAGGGGCTCAGTGGAGCCTCCCTGGGGGCATTGCTGAGTTGGGCACAAATGGTGCACCTTCGGACGCAGAGCTCCAAGTCCGCGTCAATACCAGGCCACCAGACGTGGGATCTGGCTATGGCCTTCATGAGAACGATCCCCGGGTGCTCGCGGTGGAGCTCCCAGACAAATGCCTCTCTGCCTCGCAGAGGCATGACTACTCGGCTGCCCCACATCAGGCAGTCTGCTTGTAGTGGTAGCTCATGCATGCACCTGTGAAAGGGTTTTAATTCCTCGGGGCAGGCATCGCAAGCCTCTGCCCCATCACCAGTTAGGACACATCTTTTTTACTAAGGATAACGTGGGGTCGCTGGCCGTCCAGGCTCTGATTTGGCGAGCCGTCATGGGCAAACCAGTGGACTCAAAGCCATTGATTGCCATGACTATCTCACAGTCCTGTTCGTCAGACCCTTCCGTGGTCGCCAGGGGTAGCCTGCTGAGCGCGTCGGCACATTTGTCTGTGCCTGGTCTGTGCCTTATGGTATAGTCGTAGGACGTCAGCATGAGTGGCCACCGTTGAATTCACGCCGAGGCGTGTGCATTTATACTGTGTAGTAAGGACGTATCAATGGCGACAAGAAACTGGGATTTAAACCACGCGAGCATGGCCACTAGCAGAACAGACAAGAGGTACTGTGTTAAAGAATGGTTGGGACAGATATTCAACATTGTTAAAGCAGCACACAGTTCTCCAGGCAGACAAGGGCAACCAGGCATGCCCCAACATGTAGTCGAACCCAGAGGGGGAGTTCGACAGAAACAATGGCAAGCTGAACAGCGATTCACGCCATTGCAAGGGACAATGCGACCAGTAATGGGGCCATCAACACCTGTTAATGGTGCACTCAATGACAATAACAGGGGCAGTCAGGGACGATCGACTGGCAAGGGACCTTTTGTTTCAAACCGCAACTCATGCTGGAGGCGTGGAGGCATACATTCAGCCAGAGTTTGCAGAGATGAGCAAAATACCTGCATAAATTGCAGAAATGGACACTGGGGGAAATCACTGGAAGCTGAAGTTCAGCGAGTTCATGTGGAGCACGTATACAGTTCATACACCAGGACACCACCGATAATGATGAAAGTGCTCCTCAATGGCATCCCAGTATCAATGAAGTTAGACACGGGTGCCAGCCAGTCCCTGATGGGTATCAAACAGTTCGAAAAGTTGTGGGCATCCAAGGCCAGGAGGCCAAAATTATCGCCGATTGACGCACAGCTACGGACTTACACAAAGCAGATCATTCCGGTGCTAGGCAGCGCCACGATAGTCGTGACCCACAAAGATTCGGAGAACAGGTTGCCACTCTGGATTGTCCCAGGGGACGGTCCCGCACTACTGGGGAGGAGTTGGCTTGCTGTCATGAACTGGAAATGGGGCGATGTCAATGCAATTTCCTCTGTGGAGCGAGTATCATGCTCACAGGTCCTGGACAAATTTGACTCATTATTTCAACCCGGCATTGGCACTTTCATGGGGGCCAAGGTAGTGATTCACATAAACCCGGACGCCAGACCAGTACACCACAAGGCCAGAGCGGTGCCGTACGTGATGCGGGAAAAGATAGAAGGCGAATTGGACCACCTGTTGAGGGAAGGCATCATCTTGCCAGTCGAATTCAGTGACTGGGCGAGCCCGATTGTGCCGGTGCTCAAGGCGGATGGGTCGGTCAGGATATGTGGCGATTACAAAGCCACCATCAATCGGGTGTCACTCCAAGACCAGTACCCGCTACTGAGAGCGGAGGACCTCTTTGCGACGCTATCCGGTGGCAAACTTTTTTCAAAATTGGACCTGACCTCAGCTTACATGACCCAGGAGCTGGTGAGTGAGTCGAAGAAGCTGACCACCATCACGACACACAAGGGGTTGTTTGAGTACAACAGATGTCCGTTCGGGATTCGCTTGGCCGCCGCGATCTTCCAACGAAATATGGAAAGCCTCCTCAAGTCGATTCCAGGGACGGTGGTTTTTCAGGACGACATCCTCATTACGGGTTACGATACTGAAGAACACCTCCACAACCTGGAGGAGGTGCTACGCAGACTGGACCGGGTAGGTCTGCGACTGAAAAAGGCGAAGTGCGTCTTCCTAGCTCCAGAGGTAGAATTCCTGGGGATGAGGGTAGCAGCAGATGGGATCAGCCCTACTGCATCCAAGACGGAAGCGATCCAGAGAGCACCCAGACCCCGTAACACGACGGAGCTGCGTTCGTTCCTGGGGCTCCTGAACTATTTTGTTAACTTTCTTCCCAAATTGAGAACGCTGCTAGAGCCGCTACACAAGCTCCTATGCAAAGGTCGCGAATGGGTCTGGGGGGACAGCCAGGAAAGGGCTTTTAATAGAGCACGCAATTTGTTATGTTCCAACAATCTGTTAACGCTATATGACCCATGTAAGAAACTTGTGTTAACGTGCGATGCGTCATCCTATGGTGTCAGGTGTGTGTTGCAGCATGTCAATGCCAAGGGTCAGTTACAGCCGGTTGCTTATGCCTCCAGGAGTCTGTCCCAGGTAGAAAGGGGCTACGGGATGGTAGAAAAGGAGGCGCTCGCATGTGTATATGTGATAAAGAAAATGCACCAGTACCTGTTTGCAGGAAATTTGAGCTGGAGACAGATCACAAACCTCTACCGTCCCTTTTGGCCGACAACACGGCCATAAATGCAAACGCATCGGCCCGCATACAGAGGTGGGCACTCACGTTAGCTGCCTATGACTACACAATTCGGCACAGACCGGGCACCGAAAACTGCACCGATGCACTCAGCAGGCTCCCACTAGCCACCACTGAGGGGGCTACCGAGCATGGTGCTGAGATGGTCATGGCTGTTGAAGCTTTCGGAAGCGAAGGCTCACCCGTGACAGCCCGTCAGATTAAAGTCTGGACAAATAGAGACCCGCTATTGTCTCTAGTCAAGAAATGTGTCCTGAATGGGGACTGGGCAAGGATGCAATCTCGATTCAGGCCGATTGCCTACTGTGGCGAAACCGCGTAGTCATACCCCAGATGGGCAGAGAGGTGTTCATCAGAGAACTCCACAATGGGCACCCGGGCATTGTCACGATGAAGGCAATTGCCAGGTCACACGTTTGGTGGCCAGGGATAGACGCAGATCTGGAACTTTGTGTTCGCAGGTGCAACACGTGTGCCCAGCTGGGCCATGCGCCCAGGGAAGCCCCCCTTAGCCCCTGGCCATGGCCCGCCAAGCCTTGGTCACGCATCCATGTGGACTACGCAGGTCCTTTCATGGGGAAAATGTTTTTGGTTGTAGTAGACGCCTACTCCAAATGGATCGAGTGTGACATTTTAAATTCAAGCACATCCTCTGCCAAGATAGAAAGTCTACGGGCAATGTTCGCCGCCCACGGTCTACCGGACATCTTGGTCAGCGACAATGGCCCGTGCTTCACAAGCACTGAATTCCAGGACTTCATGGCAGGCAATGGAATTAACCATGTTAGAACGGCACCGTTCAAGCCGGCCTGAAACGGCCAGGCAGAACGAGCAGTGCAGATAATCAAACAGGGGATGCTCAGATTCCAAGGGGGTTCCCTACAAACCCGCTTATCACGCCTCCTGTTGGCCTATAGATCCCGACCACACTCGCTCACAGAGGTTCCACCCGCAGAGCTACTAATGAAAAGGACGCTCAAAACCCGATTTTCCCTTATACACCCCACCATGAAAGAAATTGTCGAGAGCAGGCGCCAGTCACAACATTACTACCATGACAGGAATGCGAGGGCGTGATGTATTGATGTAAATGACCCTGTTTTTGTCCTCAACTACGCTGCAGGGCCCAAATGGCTCGCAGGCACTGTGGTTGCCAAAGAGGGAAATAGGATTCTGGTAGTTAAACTTACCAATGGACAAATCTGCCGCAAACATGTGGATCAAACAAAAAGGAGATTCAGCAACCCGATAGAAGAAGCAGAGGAAGAACATGATATAGAGTTCACTCCACCACAGGTGACCGAACACCGGAACCAAAGGGAGGAGAGCCCAGTCACTGTGGGCAGTCCGGACAGGCCTGAGGCACTGCAAACAGCAGACACTCAGGCCAGCGCCCAACAACCGGAGCCCCAACTCAGGCGCTCTACAAGGGAGCGTAAACCACCAGAGAGACTCAACCTGTGATCCCAATAAGACTTTGGGGGGGGGAGGTGATGTCATGTATTCAACCAGCATTGTAACCCATGTATAAACTGACCTAAGTTGTACACCGTGAGAACACTGACCACTAGGTGGGAGACACTCCTAACCTGGACCTTCAGGTATAAAAGGGGAAGCTCCACCCACCTTCATCACTTGAGTGCTAAGGAATAAAGGACAGGTCACAGACTGACCTTCTCTCAAGCATGGGCCTCGTGTGCATTTATACTGTGTAGTAAGGATGTATCAGCCTCGAAGTCGGGTATGCTCTGGCCCACACAGCATTTGTAGTTGTAGAACCTGTGTCTGGCCATGTGTAGGCTGCTCGCTGGCTTCAGGTGGTCTCTTACCAGTGTGCTCAATTCTTCAAAACGACTTGCTTGCTGGTTTCTCGGGTTCCAACAGATCCTTCATTAAAGCGTATGTTTTCAAGCCACAGCTGGTCAAGAGATGGGCTCTTCTCTTGTCTGTCTTATTGTCGCCTAACCAGACTTTGGTTACAAAGCTTAGCTGGAGCCTTTCTATAAAGTCCTCCCAATTGTCTCCCGCATTGTACTTTTCATCTGATCCGTTGTTCGCCATTCTGTGGATTCTGTAATCCCGTAACTCGTCGCCACTGTAAAGTCCTGTCCCCTCAGTACAGATTCACATGAGTGAAGTCAAGGTCACTCTGGACCTGCACTTTATTTCACAGCTCTGGAATGCTGCACTTGCCTGAGACCTGCCCTTATATACCTGTCTCTTGCAAGTGCACCCCTGGTGGTAAGGTATGCTGGTGGTTACAGGTCATATCTTATTACAGTCATGTATAGCATGTTAGGATACAGTTATATATAATAATGTAAGATACATGACAAAACCCACTTACTGCAAAGCTAGCAGTGGCCCGATCTTGCTCTCCTCTTCACCAGCTGGCCAGCGACTCAATATCGGGGTTACCTCGGGCCTCACCATTCAGGCGCAGTACAAGTAACTTGCAGTCTCAGCCGCCTGAAGCTCTAGGCCAGGCTATTAGTCCTTTTACTTAGTGATGTGGTTGTGTTCAGTACGATCCTACATCTTCCTCCACTCCCTTTTTTGATGTGACTTAATTGGAGGCAGATGAAGGGAAATTACTAGAAGTCTCCTTGACAAATGCTGAGGAAATTTGCCTGCCCCTTCCCGAAGCCACAAATACTTGAGGAATGTAAGATGATACGCACTAGAAAAAAACCCAATGGTTTGGTCCCTAAAGTCACAGAATTTTTTAATCTCATTTTACCTCCAATACTCTTAAATAGCCCTGTCTGCCAAAAAATGTATTCAACATGTTTTTAAAATTTACAGCTCCCCTTTACATTGCCTCACTCAGTCGACTATTATGTGTGTTTACCACCCTCTGCATGAAGGAGTTATATCTTACTAGTTTTTTTTAAACTTTCGCTGTTTTTATCCACTGCTGATCACCCATTGTAGGTGTAAAATGGACAGTCGGAAGCAGAAAATTGAAGGAGTGTAAGGTTGTTAATTTTGCTTGTTCCTATGCTTAGGGGAATTAAGCTTACTAGTTCTGACCTTGAGCGGAGACGACAACCACAGAAATTGGTAGCAACATTACTAAATGTTCTATTTGATTGCCAATTGACATTGGTCTGAAATTCCGGCCTCACGTACAAAGTGCGCATGGACCCGCAAGGCCTCACAAAAGCCAATTTTCAAGGCGCAATGCGCCTGCGCCAAAAACCAGCTTTTCCGATCTGTCAAGATTTCTCTTGACAGATCCTCCGCATCCCCGGGAGAAGGACATTCATGTGGGAGATATTGGGCTATTTGCACAACTCATGCCCAACAAATGTCCTTCAAACTCTTATGCCTGATAACAGCAGGCGCATAGCTTATTTTTTCCAGCTTAAGAGTTTTAAAACATGAAAATTAAATTTAAACACACATTTTTATATTAAAAACCCTGTCCATTAAGGTATTACATTTAGTTTCAATTAATTTTAAATATGTGAGGTGTTTTATTTGTTTATTATGCTGTGTTTCAGTGTTTTAGGATTTTTTCTCATCGATAGTAATGGGAGTCCATACAAACAGAGCTCCCATTTTTATCAATGAGAATACTGCATAGTGATTGATGGTCCAGGCCCACGTGATTCCAGCTTGTACGTATGTACCTGAAAGGCATCTCCTCATGCACTGTTCAGTGAATCTAAGCCTCCGACAGGAATCTCTACGTTCCTCCGGGACCACCAGGTACCTTCGTAGATCTTTTTCGGGTCGGATGCGTTCGTATAAAGGAAGCCTCCGTCCGCAATTTTCCCCCCAATATAGCAACAATTCAAGATAATACTCACTCCTGTGGAATAGGGTTTAGAACATGGGTGACCAAACTATTGTTCTGGGAGAGCTGGAGTGTCTACTGAAGTGAATCTTCCTTGTCTTCTTGTTCTTGTATGTAGATCTCAACAACTGCAGTGGTTATTCCACTGAGCTGTGTTTGCCTCTCCTGCCAGTAACACAGTTCGTCCTCCTTTATACAGTTTGAAGCGAACCCAATCAATACTTTGTACGCTTATGTGGCAATATTCTTTGTCTTCTTTTATGGCTTCCTGCCACATTATCTCATTGCTGTTTGTGGGACCTTGCTGTGCGCAAAATTGGCTGTGTGCGTTTTCCGACATTATAACAGTGACTACACTTCAAAAATGCTTCATTGGTTGTAAAATGCTTTGAGACTTCCTGAGGTCATGAAGGGCGCTACATAAATGCAAGTCTTTCTTTTACTATATAAGGAGTTGTTTCTCTCTCATTGCCATTCTGCTGATGTGCAAATTTCCAAAGTTGTTATTATTTCTGGTATACTTTTTCTTCCTGAGATGAATGGTAATCAAAGTCTTTGGCTAGCTGTAACAAAACCCACAGTCTCTCTCTCTCTTCCATTAGCCGTCATTAGAAGTCATTTCATCATACTTTGACCAAAGTTTTGCTTCATCACGCCTTGCCATTTCTATCTTGTGCTCAGGCCGGCGCAAGGGTAATTGGCGCTCTAGACAAACTGTTCACCTGGCGCCCCGCCAATCCCCTCCACCTCAACTCAAGTTATCCGAGATGTACTGGTCCTCGTCGATGGCTTTCTCAGAGGCGGACAGGCAAAGCAAGCTGCTCGATCGCCGGGACCAGGATCCCTGCAACCTAACTCTGCGCAAGACCTGACCAAACCAAGTGGTCCCAGTGCGCAGGGCCATCAAAACAGCACGTTCTAGGTGGGGGGAAATGCTTTTCGCTGAGCGATCTGTTCACAAAGGATGCGATCGGGTGCCCAAAAGCAGCGGAGTCTGCGTCAAAGCCCGCTGGTGACAGTGGAGAAACGCTGACGGGGGATGGACTGAATGGGCGTGGCGGATCCCTGATGGATCTGGGTGGGATGCCCACCCAGTTGGGCTGAATGTGATTGCTGGAGAGCGTTGCCACCCCCCGGGTCTCCTTTCCTCTCTAACCACACCCAGTGGGATCCCAGCCACTGCCACATCAGGGTGTCTGCTTATTTATTTATTTTAAGGGCTGGTATTTTCCGATGGCTTTTTATAAGGTAGAGCCTCTGCTAGATGACTGGCTGAGCTCATCTACAAATTTGTACTATAATGCGCGAAAGGCGGGAATTAAATAACCGGCTAAAGGGGGATTAAGTCAAGTGATTCCGAAGGTGAGGGCGGGGACGAGCCGAGTGAAAGACCATCAACGGGAACTTTCTTACAGAAATGTCAAATCGTGTTGTGCACAAACTTCTACATCCACCCCTGCCCCCCACTCAACATAAACCCCCATTCCCAATCTCACAAGGGCGCCTGGGTTAGGTACATTGTCGGGCAAATTAATCAGGGTAGCTTGACATTTGACATTTTAATAATGGATCGCAATAAGTATGTTTTATTTCCGTTTTATTTTTGTGTATATGTTTTAATGTACGCTCAGTGTTGTATCTCTTTTAATGGCTTGCTTTTGAGTTTCGGGCTATATGTGTTTTCCTCAAAAGTTCCTCTATAAAACATAGACAACTAGTACAAGCGGCTCGTTACACTGAGCACCCTGATTACTAGGCACAAGGTGTCTCTTTCCTCACAAGACTGGCGCTATTAGACCGTTTGGAATTCAAGTACACGAGTACCGATATGATGCATCGCAGCTTCACCAATCTATCACATGATTCCTCCAAACATGTGAATTTTTATTCCCTGTCATGTTATTCCGACTGAAAGAAAGGCAAATACGAAATGGTACAAGAGTGAGACAGAGCCCCAGAAGCGCACGATATCAATGATTACCCTATAACTAGAGTAACTGCAGGGAATGGAAACAACCCAGCTTTGGATCGCAGATAAACACCTGCCCGAATAACCCAGTAAAGTTAGCGCTCAGAAATCATATAGAAGAACCCAGCAAGTAAAACAACAGAGTCACCTTGGGATGGCTGGAGACTTTCAGGAATAGTCCCCAAGATATTGTACATAATTACTCATAATCTGACTTCAGAATACTGTCAATCCATTGCCCCTGTTTCAATGAGTTCCTTGTCCCAAGTTGCTTGCTCCATTTAAATGCACAGGGAAGGGATTGTAGTCAACTTAACCTAAAACAACAAGTATTTGAAAAGTGTGATAGATTTTGTGTGAAAATCTCCTGAAGGTCCTGTTACACAATGGATAATTTAGTCAAGATTTGCAAATTATCCATGTTATCTGCCATGCATAGAGATCCAGATTCAAGTGTAATCTTGGTTCAAGCGTAACATTCTTGGGCAATTTAATTATGCCATTATTAGGATTAAACAGTGGTGTATCTCGAGAATTTGGAGAAACGCATCTGGTGTAAATAGGGATCTGTTTTTGCATTTGATTGTACATTAAAGGAGTCCTAATTCATGCACGATCAAAGCATGGTCCCAAAATGGCATTAGTTATATGGGACCGCCGTTGTGAAAAGGTAATTGGTCTAATAATAAAAATCAATAACAATTTCATCGAGAAGAAGCCAAGTTGTTTTTTTGTTCTTTCTGAACTGTCGATGGTCCTGAAAGGCAGCGGCAGGCACCAGCTCCGGGGCGGGGTTTTCCTTCTGTGCGTCATCCGCGGGAGAAGAAACTGACATCGTGGGTGAGTTACGTGGAAATCAAGAGATGCATGAGGAGGGACGTGAGATAGTTTGCCCGAGTCAGCCTTCTCTCTGCTGAGTCAGCGGCTGCACAATCCCGTTAGCCTGTATAACTTCAGCCAGGCTTAAACAGCTTCCCCGGGGCCAGAACCATTTAGGATGCGCACTGTAGATTAAAATAGTGCCGTCTCCACCGACCAAGACATTCAATTAAAATAAACGATCTCATTAATACGGCCAACCATTCAAAGCTCAAAGATCTGTATTGTTATTTTAAAAGTGTAACTTATGTTGGAAGCAACCGTTTAGTTTCAGTTGAATTGTTCCCCTGAGTTTGTTCGGCACAACAACCCATGAAGCTGCAAAGTAAATTGTTCCGCAAGATGTGATCCACACCATTTTTTGGCGCCCCCCCCAAATTTTGGCACCCTAACCGAGCGCCTAGTTCGCCTAATGGTTGCGCCGGCCCTGCTTGTGCTGTATTACTAACTCTCTTCTTTTCTGTGCATAATGTATACAATTTGTGTCCCCTCTCCTAATCATTATGGGGTAGTTTTTACTGCAGCTGCAGTTCAGGTCGCCTCTTGAGCGACATTCGGCTCTTTGTTTTTTTTCTCTCCGATCCAGAACTCGATCATAATGGGGCAGTGACTGCCCCTGAGGGGCAGATACGCGTCAGTGACAGCAACAGAGGTGCAGAAGTTGGGGGCGATGCGGAGTGACCGCCACGATGACATCATCATGGCACCGCGTCACCACGGTTCTCCCCTTCACTTAAAGGGGAGAGCCTCCGCGATTATAAAGCTTCAGCACACTGGGCCACCAGGGAGGGTTTCAGCTGGGCCAGCGCCTGGCACCCAAGAGGGGGTGCCAGGCTGCCTGTTGGCGGCCCGGACGGACCTGGGGGCGTATTTGTTGGGCCAACATGGTAGTCGGCCGACAAAAAAAAAACATAGAGGCCACGGCAGTGCGCTTTCCCCTTTAAGGGAAGCTGCACTGTCGCTGCAGAAGACCACAGCCTCACTGGACCACTGGGAAAAAGCTTGTTTTGGCATCGCCGGGTGGGATGAAGTTTTTCCGAGGGGAATGTTGCCGTCGGGGGTTTAGATTGGCGGTGCGCACGGTGATGACCTGCTTAAGACGGATTGGCAGCAGCGGGGGTGGATCGGGGCGCTGCCGGGAAAACTCGGGAAGGCAATTGGGCTATTAGCGGCCATTCCCCAAAAGTCAGCGGCCACTCCACTCCGCAGCGTAGCCGCCGATTTGAGGTGGTAACAGGCTTTAAGGAGAGGGGCAATTTCGGCCCCCATGACTTCAATGCAAAATCATTTTCCAACTGCTCATTAGATAATTGTAATGTTGCTGACTTGATAAAAATCACTTTGGTGGCAAATAAAATTTGTTGCCCGCAAGGGTTCTCCTGATCTACAGTGTAAACTCCCCCCAGAAATGGCATAAACGTTCAGCCCTCTCAAAATCTCATCTGCTGCTGAAACTATCATCCATGCATTTGCCACCTTCAAACTTGTATAAACTTCAGCGCATCCAAAACTCTGTTGCTCATATTCTATCAGGTCCTGCTCGCCTATCTTGCTGCCTTACATTGGCTCCCGGACCTCAAACAGCTCCAATTTAAAATTCTTATCGTGGGCCTAGAAATTTGATTAGGCCCAAAAGCGGGCGGTGGCACCGGCGAGGGAGATTTGCTTGCACCCATTTAAAAAAATCGCAGGAAGCACATTATTTTGGTGCTGTCTGCTGATTTGAATGATGTCAACACACAGTCCAGCGACGGACGGCTTCAGACTGTGCGCTCAGCAGGAGGCCCAATGTCGGAGACTGCTTTTGAAGATGCATTCACTGACCTTGACTACCCGTCCCTGGTCATGAAAATTCTTTGGCCACTGGAGCCAGTTCGTGGGGCAACACTGCTGGCAGTGACGACCTCACACATCATTCTTCCTAGCCATATCATTCTCCCTGAAGTGAGACTGTATTTTCTTAAAGCACATCTGTCATTTTAGAAAGCCGTCTCAAGCCTTTAAAGATGAGCTGCCTCTCGAATAAAAAATTAAAAACCATTCAAAAAAGGCAGTCTCTACCCCTTAAAGCTCAACTGCTTTCAGAAAATGTTTTAAAAAATCATTCCAAACTAGGCAGTCATCAGCTTTTAAAGCTGAACTGCCTTCTGCATGTAAAAAATGGTAAAAGTGCTCTAGCACTAACACAAATTGCTCAACAGGCCAGGAAAAGGGCACCCAGGGTCTCACACGCAGCACTCCAGCTTTGTGCAAGGGCTCAACACTGGAAGAGTGGCCCTCTATCCACAAGGGGCCAGGAAGAATTATGTGGGACCACATCACCGAGGTTGTCACCGCCAGCAGTGTCGCCCCACGAACTGGTTCCAGTGGCCAAAGAATTTTCATGACCAGAGACGCGTAGTCAAGGTCATTGAGTGCATCTTCAAAAGCCATCTCCTACCAACTGCACCACTAGCCTCATACACTGCTCAATGCATGACCGTACCCCCCCCCCCCCCCCCCGCCCCCATCACTCACATACCACCAATGTCTACCAAACATGAGGCACACCTTACATTCCTAGCTTCATCTCACCCCCTTGGCCATTCTTGGCAAGGGCATGGCTGAGCTTGTGGCCAACGGCGGTGCTGAAAGAATACAAGATGCCAGTGTCCTCATACGTTATCCTCCTCCTCACACCTCACTTCTCCCTCATTCCACAATATCTTCTGATGTACAAGCTGCACATGGTGTAAGCATGCACCTCTTGATTTCCCACCCTCCCCTCACCACAACCCTACCCTTGTGCCTTCCTCATTTCAGACGCCCAAATCTGCCCAGCCAGTGGTTGACCAAGAAGAGGGAGAGGAGAGTGAAGAAGAAGAGGAAACAGCATCACTCGATTTCACATTCCCAGTCACCAGCTCCTCGGGGTCGTCCTGCAAGGCCATCTTCCGTCTCCTCCACTGACAGTTAGCAAACTTTCCCAAGCCATGCTGCAGCCACTGGGGTAGCACTGCATGACATAGGCAAAGGCACATGCTTGACAGTCACTAAGGGAATGCACAAAGGTGGTGAATTGATTTTTTGATGTAATATTGAATTCATATATGGATAAATTTGGATTGGAAAGTTTGCTTTATGGTAGCTTTTATTTAAGCATTGTGGCCAAGAGGACAGTCTGATAGTCAGTAACAGAGGGAAGGTAAGGTGTGGGACAGAAGTTGAAACAGAAATTAGGGTTATGTTCACTGGTACTGTAGGTGGATGATCCGATCCCAGATATCCCGGCCAGCGAGGGGCTGTCTGGGTTGCCTCCTCCCTTCTGCTTCCTCTTTTTCTGCTTCTTCCTCTGCTGCTTCTTCCTCTTCTGTTTCTTCTTCTGCTTCTTGCCCTTCCCTCTGCGATCAACTTATCCCCTTTGTTGCCTTTGCTTCATCTTCATGTGCCCCCCAGGAATGTGAGTGAGTGGTCTTCTCAGAGGCCTTTCTTTAAGGACTTGCAAGCATCCTGCAGCACTCCATGAACTCCCTACCAATTTTAACAACTTTTTAAATGAATTGCACCAAGCCACTAAAATCAAAACTTACCTGAAAGATGTGTGTGTCCCTTGAAGAAACGCTAACAGCGTCTCTGCAGTATTGTTGCTCGCACATTCTTCTGTGCGTGATTAGGAGAGGGCGTTATGGTGTGTGCGGTATCCAAAATTGCAGTTGTGCATCAAATCAGGCGTAGCACGCCACTTGACATTATGATCTTCAAATTTGCATTGGCGAGGTGAGCGCAGGCAACGGCAACGCTATGGGCCTCTCCAAAATGGCGGCTGCCAGAGGACGGAAGCAAGGTGGCTGCCATTTTTTCAAGAAAACTGCCATTAATGGCTGGCGCTGCTACAGGAATTTCTAGGCCCTTGTGTTTAAATACCTTCATGGCCTTGCCATTCCCTATTTACACCCTTCAACTCCTCCAGAACTCTCTTTGGATAAGCTGAAATTTATAGAGGGATGAGATTAGGTGGCTGGCCAGGAGAGCATTGGAATAGTCAAGTCTGGAGATGACAAAGGCATGGATGATGATTTCATCAGTTGATTGGCTAAGGCAGGGGTTGAGGCAGGTAATGTTATGGAGATGGAACTAAACAGTGTGACTGAGAGGATATGGGATTGGAAGTTCAAATCAATAGAACAGCAAGGTTGGAAACAGCCTGGTTCAACCTAAGATGGTGGTTGGGGAGGGAGATGGTGGCAAGAATACACAGTTTGTGACAAGGTCTGAAGACTATGGCCTCGGTCTTTCCAATTTTTAACTGGTTTAAATTGCGGCTCACCCAAGACTAGATGTCGGACAAGCAGTCTGCCAACACAGAGATAGTGGAGGGATTGAGAGAGGTGGTGGAGAGGGAGAACTGGGAGGTATCGGGGTACATGGGGCAGTATGTATATGAGGAATAGGAGTGGTCCAAAGATAGATACTTGGGAGACTCCAGAGGTAATGGTGCAAGGCAGAAAGCGAAGCCATTGCTGGAGATATTCTGGCTGAGGTTATAGGTCAGCCTGGAACCAAGAAAGGGCAGTGGAACATTTTTAGTGCTTAAGCAACATACCCTTTTTGATATTGTGTTTTCATTACATGAACTTTGAAGTACTTATGCATTATTGATTAATATAGTTGTACCATTTGGGAATTTATTGGTATCACCTGAGGAGAAACTTGCTAATTTATAATATTTTTTATAATAAATACAGCATTTTTGATTTAACATTAACCTGTAGATATTAAACTAGGGTAGTGGCTATGATAATTTAAAGTGTTAATTAGCTACTCAAAGGTAGATGTCCCAGCTATAAAATCAGTTATTTATGCACATTTCTGTAGCTTTCAGACAATGGGAAAAATCCAAGAAGTCAATTATTTGTAAACTGACCCTCAGCAAGTATGGTTCATTAAATGCACCCAGCAGGGGGCTTAGTTGAACAGACATTCAGGTACCTCAAGCTCCCATATCAAAGTGATAACTTTGACAGCTTGGCAGGTCAATTCCCTGAAGACAGAGAGTTAAGGAAAAGGTCAGATGACCCTCGTTGTTGTTTTACAATCATGCCTCATCTAACTAGAGTGCTTTGCAGTCTGTCTTTTGTAAAGACTGGAAAATGGACATGCGAGATTGAAGTAGCTGGTTTATAGGCTAGAATTTCCATAATATCTGCCACCGCCGGATTGCCGTCCAAAAGATCGTTAAGATTATTAAATTAACACCGGCGAAAAATTGCACAAAAAAAGGAAAAAATTCCGCCGGCAAGAAAAGTGGGTCTTACACGCTGATTCTGGGCAAAAAACGTGACCCTGGGCAAATTGGGCGGTTCTTAATCAAAATGGGCAGTACTTAAATTTAAACCGAGGTTGTGGAGGGGGGAAAACGCAAAAAATCTTTTTTCTAAAAAGTAAAAAATCAGAAAACATTCTCAGGATCCTTTTCAACTTAATCGCTGTAAAATAATTGAAAAAGAATTGTAAAAAACACTTTTAATTTACCTGGGCGTTTTTTTTGTACTTACCTACGGGTTACCGCTGAGCCCAAACTTGGGCGATAGCGGTTTTTTCGGCGGTGCACGCTGGCGGTCCGCTCCCCAATGGTATTTCAAAACTGCCGGCGGAACTCTTTGTGCAACTTTGTGGAAATTCTCGCCGGGTGGTTTTCTGCCGAAAACGAGCAGTACCACCGAGAAAACCGGCGGAAATGGAGTAGAAATTCTAGCCCAAGATTTCTACATTATAATCCCTGGGTCACATTGTTATTTAAGCTAGATATTGGGTAGAAAAAGATGCACTCTGGATCATTGAGGGCATCTAGCACTGAACCCAAGAGAATGTCCAGTATAAACCACACAAATTTGTAACAATATTACACAACAAATAATTTTCCCTCCAACTTCCTGAGGACCATTGCCTTCCAGAGTCTTCCTCCGCATTAATTCCACCTTTCTCTCTTCTTATGTTACAAACATTGTAATTTGTTCATATTTTTGTTGTTTCCCAGTTTAACTTCAAATGTAAGAGCAATTTGAATTCAAGCAGGGTAATATGAGCCAAGTACATTCCATCCAGAAGTACATAGACTTGGCTGCTGCAATGGTAATTTTTTTTTTTCATTTGTTCTCAAAATGTGCGCTATGCTGGTAAGGCTGTATTTATTGCCCATCCCTAGTTGCCCTGAGCAGCTGGTGGGCCTCCTCCTTGAACTGCCACAGTCCTTCTACTGATGGTGCTCCCACAATGGTATTAGGTAGGAATGCCAATATATTGACCCAGCAATGATGAAGCAATAGCTTGTGTGACTTGGAGGGAAACTTATGGTTGATGGTGTTCCTTTGACATCACTGTTCTTGTCCTTCTCGATGGCTGAGGTTATGAGCCTGAGACTTATTGTCAAAGTAAACTTGATGATTTGCAGCAGTGTACTTTGTAGCTAGTATATAGTCACAATGTTCTGGTGCTGGAGGGGGTGGACATTCGTTCCTGGCAAGGACGCCAGGTCAAATGTAGTGCTCTGTGCTGGATGGTGTTGACCTTCTTGAGCAGTGTTTCAGTTGCACCTGTCCAGGCAGGTGGGTATTCCACCACACTTCTGAATTCAGCCTTGTAAATGGTGGAGAGGCAGTGAGGGGACAGGAGATAGTCCACTTATCACAGGGTACACACCCTCTGCCCTAATTTTGCAGCCATGGTGCTGATATATGTAGCTTTTTCAAACTTTTGGTTAATGGATGTTAACGCAGAGAATCTGGTGATGGTGGTGCCATTGAAGTTCGGGGGAGATGGCTGAGCCTTTTTTGTAAAAGATGGCACTTATCTGGTACAAATGTTACCTGTCATATGCCAGCCTAAACCTGAATGTTGTCCAGGTCCAGCTGTTGACTGACATGGGCTACTTCATTATCGGAGAAGCTGAACACTGTGGAGCATCAGCAAACAACCTCGCTCCTGATCTTAGGAGGAGGGATGGTCATTGATGTTGCAGTTCTGAGGAACTCTGGCAATAATGTCATGGAGCTGGGATGTTTGGCCTCCAACAACCACGACTATTTTCCTTTGCATCAGGTATGACTCCAGCCACTGGAGCGTTTTCTCCTCAATTTCCATTGACCTCAGTTTTGCTAGAGCTGTTTGGTGCCATATTCAGTTGAATGCTGCCTTAATGTCAAGGGCAGCTACTCTCACTTCTCCTCTGGCATTCAACTCTTGTGGTTTCGTCTGGATCAAGGCTATGATGAAGTCAGGAGTGGAGTGACTCTGACAGTTCCTAAACTGAGTATTAGAGAGCAGGTTATTGGTGAGTAGGCATAACTTGATAGCATTATTGATTCATTCTTCCATCACTTTGCTGATGATTGGGAGGAAGCTGAGGGGGAGGGTAGGCAATTGACTAGGTTTGATTTGCATTTTGGGGAAAGGACATACCTGGGCAATTTTCCACATTAGCTAGTGTGCAGCTCTTGTGCACTACAACTGGGATGTATCAGGACCATTGCTACCTATAGTGTACTAGTCACTTCTTAATGTCATGTGGAGTGAACTGAATTGACTGTACATTGGTATCTTTGATACTGTGGACCTCAGGATGAGCATAATTAAAATAATTTATTTTACAATTTTGACTGAAGATGCTTGCAAACACTTCAGCCTTTTCTTGCACGCATGTGGTGGGCTTCACCCTGGTTGAGAATGGTGGAATTCCTCCTCCCATTAATTGCTTGATTGTCCACTGCCATTCTTGACTGGATGTGGTAGGGCTGCAGAGCTTTGCTCTGATCCATTAGCTGTGGAACGGTTTAGTTTTGTCTATAACCTGCTAGTTTTGGGGCTTGGCATGCAGGTAGCCCTTTGTTGTAGCCTTACATGATTGTTACCTCATTCTAAGGTATGCATGATGGTGCTGCTGCTGGAGGATCCTTCTGCATTTTGCATTGAACCAGGGTTGATCTCTTGACTTGATGGAGATAAAGAAGTGAAGGATGTGCTGGGCCATGAGGTTGTGGTGGTATACAATTCTGTTGCTGCTGAAGGCCCACAGTGCCTCATGGATGCTTAGTTTTGGGCTGCGGGATCTATCCTTTTCTATTCTACTTAGCACGGTGGTAGTGTCACACTGTACTTTGAAGAAGAGACTTTTTCTTTACATGAGCTGTGCAGTGGTCACTTCCACCAATGTTATTGTAGACAGATGTCATCACCAACCTACCTGTCACAGACACAAGGTCAAGCAGGTCATTTCTTTGTGTAGTTCCTTCACCACCTGACACAGGTCAGTTCAAACAGTAATATAATTCTGGACTTGGCCAGCTTGGTCAGTAGTGGTACTACCAAGCAATTCTTGGTGGTGGCCATTAAAGTCCCCCACCCAGAGCACATTTTGTGTCTTTACTTCCCTCAGTGCTTCTTCCAAGTGGTGTTCAACATGGAGGAGTATTGATTTGTAATAAACGGGAGGTTTCCCTAGCCTTGTTCGACATAAAACCATGAGACATCAAAGGGGCTAGAATCAACATTGAGGACTTCAAGGACACTCCCACTTAACTGTATATCACTGTGCCCCACCTATAGTGGGTCTTTCCTGCCGGTGGGACAGGATATACCCAGAGTTGATGAAGAAGGAGTCTGAAATGTTGGTTGAAAGATATGACTGAGTACAACTATGTCAGGCTGAAATAAAAACAGAAAATGCTGGAAATACTCAGCAGGTCAGGTCATCGACCTGAAACATTAACTCTGTTTCTCTCTCCACAGATGCTGCCTGACCTGCTGAGCATTTCTGGCATTTTCTGTTTTTATTTCAGATTTCCAGCATCTGCAGTATTTTGCTTTTGTGTCAGGCTGATCTTGACTAGTCAGTGGGGCTACTTATTGTAGCCAGTCACATAATTCATATTGTGAATTAACTCAATTTGTGCCTCAGAACAATGTCCAATTCCTACATTATTTCTGATCAGTCAGCCAGTGGCTCAGTTGGTAGCACCTTTGCCTCTGAGTCACAAGATTGGGGGTTTATGTCCCACTCCAGAGACTTGAGCACAAAATCTAGGTTGACACTCCGGTGCAGTACTGAGGGGGTGCTGTCTTTCGGATAAGACGTTAAACCGAGGCTCCGTTTTCTCTCTAAGGTGGACGTAAAAGATCCCATAGTACTATTTTGAAGAAGAGCAAGGGAGTTAACCCCGTTGACCGAGCCAATATTTATCCCTCAATCAACATCAGGTCATTATCACATTGTTGTTTGTGGGAGTTTGTTGTGCGCAAATTGGCTGTTGTGTTTCATACATTACAACAGCGACTACACATCAAAAAGTACTTGATTGGCTGTAAAGCGCTTTGGGATGTCTGGTGGTTGTGAAAGGTGCTATATATAATGCAAGTCTTCCTTTCTTCCTTTCAGTCTCCAATCTATTCCAATTTAAGTAATGCAAAATGTATCTTAAGCTTTTTAAATCCTTTGGAAGGAAATGATGTTTTGGGGTTTGTGCTTGAGCTTAGCCAGGATGAGGAATAATAACCCTGGGGAATTGATTTGCTTCTTGGCAATGATAACTGAAGCCCTGTCATGTGTGGTTTAAAAGTTAACTCATCCAAGAACCCAAATCTCTGAAGAGGCGCCCCTTCCCATGTGTCCGTGTGAACATTTTAAACCAGTTTGCTGAATTAATACCAAATTATAGGTAGCTGTTTGCTGTTAACTTCTAGCCACTGTGAACTGGATTGAGGCTTGCCAAAACCATAGTCTAAGCTTTTAACACAAAATAGAGTGGGGCTTTTAAATCCTTTTTGTTAAATCGAGACCTAGGTTCTATAGATCAAATGATCATACTCTAACTTACAATGTCAGCTAGTGCCTTAATGTTATATGCACTGTAAGAGAAGCATTGCATTACTCTTGACATATAACATGGCTGGCCACATGATGAGCCCAAGTTTGCACCCACGGTTAGAATGCTGCACTTCCATGAGGTGCACTGACATTTTAGAACAGAAACGGCGCCTATTATTTACCTTCGTATTCGCCATGCAGCAGCACCGATGTAGGGCCCTGGTGTAGTGCAGCAGAATGCGTGGGGGGGTGGAGCCAGGTCCCGGTGCTGAAACTAGTGCTGGAACCTCTGCACATGCGCTCTAGAGTGTGCGCGCATGTGCAGTAGCTCCTCGCCCCCAGATTCTGTGTGTGTGTGCTGCAAGCTGTGTGGGAGGGGCCCGAAGCACGCCGCCCCTAGCCCTGGCCGAATGGGCTCCCCGCCGCGACCTGCGAGGGAACAGACACAATGTCCGTCATCGGAGACAGGAGGTCCCGGGAAAAGAAAGCCAAACAAGAAAAGGAGAAGGAGCTGGCAAAAGTGACCATCAAGAAGGAAGGTGACTGAGGCCATCGAGTGTTCCTTGGGACTGTCTCGGAGATATTCGAGGGGGCAGGGATAGCAGGAAATCAAGGAGATTGGGGGCAAGACATGAATAGGATGGGACCTGGGCAGGCTCGTATGTTTAACGTTGCCCCCCCCTCCCCCCCTCCTCTTCCCCCCTCCTCTCCCCCCTCCTCTCCCCCCTCATCGGTGGCCGCACTAGTTTCAGCGCCGGGACCTGGCTCCACCCCCCCACGCATTCTGCTGCACTACACCAGGGCCCTACATCGGTGCTGCTGCATGGCGAATACGAAGGTAAATAATAGGCGCCGTTTCTGTTCTAAAATGTCAGTGCACCTCACGGAAGTGCAGCATTCACATAAAGGTAGGACATCTATTTTTTATTTGTTATTGATTGATTGATTGCTTATTACTTTGGTCTTGGTGCTTTAGGCGCAGGGTTCCTTCTATTTTTTATTTGTTAATTAATTGCTTATTACTTTTTGTGCTTTGTTTAGTGCTTTGTAGGTCTTGGTGCTTTCCTTGTATTTTTTATTTGTTATTGAATGCTTATTTTTGTGCTTTGTTTAGTGCTTAGTGCTTTAAATGTACTTATGCTTCTTTAATGTTGTTGTGAAGGTGTTTTGTGCTTTGGAAAATCCTCTAACTTCCCTCCCCCGCAACCCCACGCCCCCCCCGCCCCCCCCGCCATCCCCCATCTCTGGCTACCTGCACCTGATTTCTAAAGTGTCCGCAAGTATTTCAGAGTGTACAAAAGTGGACACATACGCTGGCCTAAATTAGTTTGGAGTAACTATTGGCTGTCTAAACTTGCTTAAATGGTCAAAATAGTCGTAAGTGGCTGGTAACGCCCCCTTTTGAAAAAAAAACTGAATTAAAAAGAAACTGAACTAACTCACTGAAACTGGAGCAAACTAAAGGTGGAGAATTGCGATTTTTAAAATACTCCAAAAAAAACTAGTTGCTCCAAAAAAATAGGAGCAACTGCTGTGGAAATTTGGCCCCTATAATACTAATTACTGAGATGCAAAATAGACATAAGTTTTTCCCCATAGTTCTAAACTATCTCCATACTGGATGTAAAGTAAAACATGAGCATATAATTTTTAAATTGATTGACTCATAGGTGGCAGAATTTGAAAGTAAGAAATAATTTTACAACTGGATTCTAGACTCATCTACCTCTAATGGACATGGTACAAACATCATGTAGCAAGATGCATTTCTTTTGTGAGTGATCTTCGACATAGCGGAGCATAAAATTCAGTAGAACATGTTGAGAGCCAAGGCTTTACAGCAGTCTTGAAGCTGAGAAGATAATGGTAAAATTGACTAATGAGGGTGAAATGTATTTTGCATACAGATTGTAGTTGGATTAGTGAATTAATGTGTCCATATACTTTCAAATTGCATCATTAATAAACATTATGGCAACAAAGTTATTCAATAGCTTATCATTTTCCATGTGACTTGTAATGGCCAAGCAGTAACTTACTCACCATCTCATAACTTTCTCCGTGGCTGAACATAAGAACATAAGAATTAGAAACAGGAGTAGGCCATCGAGCCCCTCGAGCCTGCTCCGCCATTCAACAAGATCATGGCTGATCTGGCCGTGGACTCAGCTCCCGCCCGGGCGCTTCCGACCAGAAGCGAGAGCCCCTCAAGTATCTTAAAAAAACACACAGTGGTACATATATATGTATGTATGGCAAATCATATGCATAAGATTTTCTAACTTGCAAAGCAAAGAAAACTTCTTTTTCAGTTTAATACCTTCTTCAGCAATTTTGTTTTTTTTATGCGGAAAGCATCTGTTACTAATCAGTTTTGACTGTTAACTTACAATAGCATGCAAGAACTTAAAAGGAACATTAGATATTGAACGTGTTCATGAAATTTAATTTACCCATGGGAAGCATTACTTCCTACAGATAAAAGCAATATATTTCAAATTGCTTTTCAGAAAACCAAGTTCAGGAACACAAAGGTATTAATAGTTATATATTCTGTTCAAGAAAGTACTCGTGTGTTGTCTAATTGGAATTCATAAAACCTAATTGGGACTTTACAAAAGTCCACTTATTAGCAACACAAAAGATTGTGTTTTTACCAAACATATGGTTTACGTTTTCAACATGTCAATTTTATAATTCAAGCAAAGCAAAGTATGCATTTCTGAGGACGTTATGATATATTGCGCAAGGTGATAACCCCCAATATTCATGACTAAAACTCTACAAAAAGGTTCACCTTGTGGAGCAGAGCTTTACATTTAGTCCATGTTGCAACCAACACATCTCCCTTGTCTCCTATCAATTAGCTGAGCCACAAGAATATGGCAGTGCCTTGATCAGATCGAAGGGGCAGTAAAAAAACCTTTCCATGGAGAGTTACAACGCTAGAGATACTTGCGCAAAATGTGCTGAGCATCTTAGTTTACCTGGAAACTATCTTCCTGTTCACCATTAAATGAGTTGAGTTTACTGTTGATAAAGACTTGTTGAGGATTGCTGTGTGGAGAGGTCACTATAGCTGCTATTTGGAAAGCTTCTGCAGGCTTGGAAGTGTTGCCCGAGGTGAGGCTTAAAATCACTGTTAAACCTATTCACATTTTGAATGTTGCCATCCACTCCCACGTGGGCTGCCCCGACCTGTGTGAGAACACCACTGCAGGTCAGGGCTATAAATAGAGCTGGAGCGCCGGGCCCTGGAACATCATGGGCGAAAGTTTGGCGAATGAAGGTACGGGGCCCAGAAGAGCCAAGGGCCCAGGGGCAGTACGGGCCTGCCCACACTGCGATATGTGTGTGCACTAGGTCCGTGCAGCAGAGCAGGTCTCCAGTCGTCCTGGTTAATCCTTGTCACTGGATAAAGGCCTAGCTCTGTCAAGCCTGTGTGGTGGCTGATGTGCAACGGTCACCACACGTTAAAAAAATCCACCCACAGGCATCTTCCACTCCCTCAACTGGAGTTCAGGACTGGAACATTGGGTCCTTCATTGAAACATCTGTGAACTCTCATGGAAGCAAGTCATCCTCATTCGAGGAACCGCCTATGATGATGATATATTAAACTCGGGACAGTTATAATGCGTCCAAAATTTCCCGTATTTTATAACTAAGTTTATTTACTAACACTTGCAGCAACATTTATGCTTTGATAAATTGAAAATTTTCTAAAACCCCAATTTTAACCCTCTGTGTTCGACAGGAATGGGGTGTTAAAATATCGGCAGCATGGCACTTATTGGAACCATGCTGCACACGCCATTTTAACAGCCACTTTTTGGGCAGTGTGTGGCCCACACTCTAAGCAGGCAAAGGCCTCATTGACATTCAAAAGACGGAGGGCTAGAAATTTGTCTTGGGCGAACTGAATATCAGGCGCTGCGTATAATGGGTGGCTGATCCGATTTCACTTGTTTAGCGCCACCGCCCGAGACGAATTTCTACCCTGGGGTCTAATGATGTCATTTAGACCCCAACTCCATATTAACTGGTCGCAGCAAGGTTTTGCTTGGGATCAGCAAAAGAACCAGACGTGTCATGAAAAGAGGGCTGAAAAGATTAAATTATTCTAATTTTTTAAGATTTCCTTGGGGGATAGGAGGAACTTCCCATGATTGCCTGGGAAATCCTGTCCCCCTCTTTCACCTATCTTTATGGGGACCATTTTCAAGGCTTCCCACTGTGGCCTTTTATTGCCCTCGCCCAACTCCCGTCCATTGGCCTGATGTCAGTAACATAGGGTTCGTGCAAGAGTCGAATCTGGTTCATTTAATGAGGTCTCAGAGTTAAAATGGCTCAGGCTTGTCACAATTGGGGACTAAGTTTCAGTAAGGTTTTGCGGATCTTCTTTGAAGCTACTGAACAACATATAAAATCTATCAGTAGCTATATTGTGTTCAAATTATTTCCACGTTTCTGATTCTTGCAATTCTGCAAACATCTGTAAGCTAATGTCTTCATTCTATTCATGTGCACTGTTTATCTTTGTTGCAGTTGTTTCATCAATTCATTGGAAGTTCTTTGGATAGTTATTAATAGGTATAATAAGTTGTAGATTTTGGGCTTAATAACTACTTGACTTTCAAATATGGGAGTTATGCTTGTGATCATTTATGTCAGTTCTCAGCTGGACAGAATGTACAGGACAGGCTAGCTAGAAAAGTACAAAAACATACAGCACAGAAGGAGGTCATTCGGCCCATCGTGCCTGTGTCAGCTCTTTGGTAGAGTTATCAAGTTAATCCCAGTCCCCTGCTCTTTCTCCATAGCCCTATAATTTTTTTCTCTTCAAGTATTTATCCAATTCCCTTTTGAATGTTATTATTTCAGGCAGCACATTTCAGATCACAACAACTCGCTGTATAAAAAAAGTCTCCTCATGACACGACTGGTTCTTTTGCCAATCACTTAAATCTGTGTCCTCTGGTTACCGACCCTTCTGCCACTGGAAACATTTTCTACTTATTTACTCTATCAAAACAATTCATGATTTGGAACACCTCTATCAAATCTCATCTTAACCTTCTGTGCTCTGAGGAGAATAATTTCAGCTTCTCCAGTCTCTCCACATAACTGAAGTCTCTCATCCCTGGTACCATTCCAGTAAATCTCTTCTGCACCCTCTCCTTGACATCCTTCTTAAAGTGTGGTGCCCAGAATTGATCACAACAAAACAGCAACATAAGAAATCATAAGATCAAATAGAGTGTTCAAAATAATGAGGGGTTTTGATAATTAGGTAGTGACAAACTATTTCCACTGGTCAGTAAGTTACAGGAGGCAGAAATTTAGGATCATCGTGAAAAGAATGAAGAGAGATATTAGTAGTTTTTTTGCACATAAGGTTGTGAAGACATAAAGGCCCACAAATAGGCCGGCGTGAACTGGGCGCAGGAAACGATCACGATGCCAGAACGGATGGCCTGAGTTAGGCCTCAGGCCTCATTTACATGAAACTGGCAAGCTGTATACACCTTATGGGCATCCCCAGGCAGCTCGTCGGTAAAGAAGATTTCAATTTCGAGCCACTGCATCGCCAGCACTGGATCTCAGATAGGTCCTTAGAGAGGGAGGGTGTGATTGGGAGAAGAAGGAAGCGATCAGGAGCGGGGGGGGGGGGGAAGATCAGGAGAGAGGGGAAACAATCAAGAGGTGGCCCAAGTGGGGGCTGACTTTGGTTTTCAGCACATAACAGCGACTACACTTCAAAAATACTTAATTGGCTGTAAAGTGCTTTGGGACATCCTGAGGTCATGAAAGGCACTATATAAATGCATGTCTTTCTTTTTTCAGTGGATCTGGGAGGAGCACCCCTATGCCTCCCAGCTCCACATTCAGGTAAGTAATTTTAAAACTAAACTTTTAGGTGATGAACTCCCTTGGCCCCTTTAAGAAAGCATATGGATCACGTTTTCCTGAATGCAGCTGGCCCAGTGCTGACTGTGTTTGTAAGAGGGGGCCTCAAACAGACGTTGGGTTCTCTATTTGCTTGTGAAAAGCCTAATGACTGTTTTATGCATGGGTCATAGATTCCTCATGTTCTGTCTTTACCAATATGGCGGGTTGCGCACTTCCAGCATGTAATGAGTGCACGCACCCCACCTGCCATGTTGGATGCTTCGCCGACCGTTTTGCACTTGAAAAAGGGCATGGCGTCATCGAATTTCTAGACCAGAATATCTTACTAGAAACAGTGGTGGAAACAGAATCTACAATAACATTTAAAGCAGATACAGATATAAAATAGAAAAATTTTAATTGGGGAATGAACATGGGAGTTTTTCAGAGAGCTGGTGCAGGCAATGGGAGGAATTGCCTTCTTCCCTGCTGTAAAATTCTACATTTATTTTCTAAGTACAGTATAAGAAGAAACCTTTTGACTCACATACACTTCTTCCACAGGTTATGTACAATTTACTCTATCATGGAATCCATCTCACTTATTTAATCTCCAGAGGAGAAACCCTCCTATTTTCCTCTAATCCCTATAGCATTAGTTGACAAAAATCAGTGCAAACTTGACTCTCTTCCCTTAATACTGTTACTCCATTTTTTTTCATTGCCTCCGCTCCTACCCAAATCCCTCCTCCCTCCACTGATAGCTCCACTCCACTGGATACCAACGAAGAGTGGAAATATATATGATAGGTGTACCAGCAACACATTTTATCAAGAGTTTTAATGAAAATCTTGTTTCCTTAAGTTTATATAGCATCGTATGAAAATCAACAGCACAAGAGCCAGCATATATCTTTAAAAGCTGAAACTGCAAAATATTTCTGATGATATGTAAAATGATAAATCTGTAAATATACTAATAATTGAAAATTAAAAGCCACAACAGTCTGAACCTAATGTTTGCAACTTAACTCAGCAAATGCAAGTTATTCACAGGATTTATCGCTGGGAACGTCTGATATAAACAAAACTGTTTATGCCAGCAAATAGAGGATGCAGTGTATAATCCTTCAGCACAAAATGCTGCTTTCATAGCTAGGAGTAATAATAAGGTTTCCAAGTCTCCACCCTGTCTGCAATTGTGTGTCAGCTGAAAAAACAGTTAGCAAACTTAAATGAAATGTAACATTAAAAGTGATTCAACATTTTAGTTTTCAAGGATAGCAGAAAAATATATCCACAAATGAGACCATTTTTCAGGACCATTTCATTCACCTGATTTAAATTTATGGAGGTCTACCCAGTATCCTGCTCCTCCTGGCACAATAAAAATTCCCCAAAATATGTTCTAGGCCATTTGTTGGAGATGCTTCAGGGTCCCTTTAAGGATTGTTGATTACGCTGCTCACCTTCTGGTACAAATTGGCAGAGCTTGCATGCCGCAGGCGCTACCCATTTTGTTTGAAAATGAAAATGGGGTCAAACAACCCTGATTTGGCCTTGCAAGCAGCCTCCCGCATGTTTTGGGTGGGAGTGGTGGGTTCCATTTATCGGCCCACCTGAAAATTGCATCAGGCAAGCCTTGCATGTCAAAGAGATGGCCACTGCTTCCCTAATATTTAATTGATGGACACCTTCTAAATGGGCCGGAGGCAGCTGAAAATCACCCCCTTTTTCACAATGTCACAGATCCTGTGACCCTGAGGTGAAAGCATATATTTGGGTTCCAAATATCTGTTGACGTGGACAGGCATGAAACTGAACAATTATGAACATTTGGATAAAACTCATAGCAAATCAACCAGACTCATATCATTGTCAGGTAACAAACATGTTAAGCCCAGAATTCCTTCACTGACATCATCAAAGCACATTAGCTCAATCGCTCATTAATAAAATCGATGTTTTGTGGGCTGTACAATGGAATTAGAATCATAGAATAGTCCAGCACAGAAGGAGGTCATTTGGCCCATCGAGGCTGCACCGGCTCCTTCGAAGAACAATCCTATTAGTCCCACTCCCCCTGCTTTCCACATATCCCTGCAATTTTTTCTCCTTCAAGTATTTATCCAATTCCCTTTTGAAGGCTACTCTTGAATTTGTATTCACCACCCTATCAAGCAGTGCATTCCAATCCTAACCACTAGTTGTGTAAAACGCTTTTCCTCATGTAGCCTCTGGTTCTTTTGTCAATCATCTTAAATCTGTGCTTTTTCATTATCGACCCTTCAGCCATTGGAAACAGTTTCACTTTATTTACTCTATCTAAATCCTTCATAATGTTAAATACCTCTATCAAATCTCCTCTTAGCCCGCTCTGCTCCAAAGAGAACAACTCCAGCTTCTCTAATCTATCCACATAACTGTAATCCCTCATCCCTGGAACCATTCTAATAAATCTCTTCTGTACCCTCGTCCTTCCTAAAGTATGGTAGCCAGAATTGGACACAATACTCCAGCTACTTAACTACTGATTTAAAAAAAGATGATTAAAAAATATCCATATTTTGAGGCTGCAATGTGCTACACAGGTCTTCATGAAGATGCCTGCCATACATGATATCTCCCCTTCTCAGTTCTGCCATTGTGAGGTGTACATGAGCAGAGGCAATTTTCACACTCTTTGTGGTCACTGATTTTAGAAAGTGTTGACAGATGCCCTCTCAGCAGGAAGATCAAAAGACAGGAAACAGGAACACTTAGAACATCTAAAGAGCTAAGTACTTGCCCTTCAGTTGTCCTTTTCCATTAATAGATTGATCAAGTTCTTTTAAATTGAATTTTGTATTTTATTTTAGTGCATAATATATTTATCTTGTTTTGCAACACTTAGGGTCTTTGTTCATTATCCTCATAGAGTATCTGCTCATATACATACATTGATATCTTGCATTGTTGTCATAAGTGTGCATATTTAGATTGCATTCACATTGATGAGGATGAATCATACCATTAGTAATAACCCAGAGGGAGAATGTAGGCATTTCTCTGCTTTATCTTCAGGTGGTGCTGAGTTTGTTAAGGGAAGTCACATCTTCATGAATGTTTTTGGTGCCTCCAAATGAAGGGGAATCACTTACAACATTGTTTTACAGAAACAGTAACTGTAACATGCTGACTAATAGTGAGAGTTTAGATTTTACAATTTTTTGGGGGTAAAAATATTTTGGGCTGTAAATTGAAAATGCAGAAAAGTGGTACTGCAATCAAGAACTTAGGGGCCAAAATTGCCCCTTTGCGCAGGGCCACTTCGTGCCGCCGGCCGGCGATAACGGGGCGCTAAAGGGTTTTCACCTGGGCGCGGCAGCCAGAGCATCATCGGTGTGCGCGCCGACTCCTTATTGCCCCGCGCCGATCCCTTTGCGCCCCACGGAAGAAATTGTCCACGTGGGAGTGAGGTCGGCATGGGACGATGTCACCGACAGTTTCTCGGTGCGAGACACTGTGGTGGCTGGCGCGCCCTGGCCACCCTTAAAGGGGAGGTGGTGCTGCAGCGGCTGGCATATTTTTTGTGTCAACCAACTTTTCAGTCGGCCTGACAATGGCAATCACTGCTTTGGCCGGGCCACCAATAGGCAGCCTGACACCCCGTCTTGGGTGCCAGGCTGCTGGCCCGGCCGAGACCCTCCCTGGTGGCCCAGTGGGCAGCACTGAAGTTGCTGCTCAGATCGCTGTGGCCCTCCGCTTTAAGAGAAGGGGAGGGATGTTGCGACGCTGTGCGTCACGTGCCATCAGCACCGCAACAATACACAGTTACCGCAAGCAGCATGTTTTTTCTTTAATGACGCCAATTCCACTCTGGGGTCGGCGCTTCCCACGCCGGCGCAAAAAACCATCGATGTCGATTTGACCGCCCCAAACCCGGCGCAGGGCAATTTTGGCCCCCTTTGTCTCTACGCTTTTAATATTCATCTGACTGGAGGATAGGGACACAGTTTTTTGAAAGCACAGTTGTCAAAAGGTTAACGCAACACCAATGATCACTAGCTTTTCTGCCCAAGTGCTGTGTGCAACTCCTCAAAGATATATGACTCATCCATTGTTTATTGTGGTTTAAGATTATTAGAAAAATATACAAAATCAGTACATATTATAAAGATAGATTTTAAAAATGTGCACTTGGCAAAGACCATCTCGTACTAGCTTGCAATACATATCAGCAATTCGAGTATGGTGGTCAGCGAGCCTCACAGGATTTTCCACCTATCATTTTAATGAACATTTGCCAATTCTGTGTCCAAATTTGCAAAATTCATTCATGGCACATTTTGTGCCATGGAGTACAGAACTGCAATGCTGTTTCAAAATCTTGGACAATATAGAAACATAGAAACATAGAAAATAGGTGCAGGAGTAGGCCATTCAGCCCTTCGAGCCTGCACCTCCATTCAATGAGTTCATGGCTGAACATGCAACTTCAGTACCCCATTCCTGCTTTCTCGCCATATCCCTTGATCCCTCTAGCAGTAAGGACTACATCTAACTCCTTTTTGAATATATTTAGTGAATTAGCCTCAACAACTTTCTGTGGTAGAGAATTCCACAGGTTCACCACTCTCTGGGTGAAGAAGTTTTTCCTCATCTCGGTCCTAAATGGCTTACCCCTTATCCTTAGACTGTGACCCCTGGTTCTGGACTTCCCCAACATTAGGAACCTTCTTCCTGCATCTAACCTGTCTAAACCCGTCAGAATTTTAAAAGTTTCTATGAGATCCCCTCTCATTCTTCTGAACTCCAGTGAATACAAGCCCAGTTGATCCAGTCTTTCTTGATATGTCAGTCCCGCCATCCCGAGAATCAGTCTGGTGAACCTTCGCTGCACTCCCTCAATAGCAAGAATGTCCTTTCTCAAGTTAGGAGACCAAAACTGTACACAATACTCCAGGTGTGGCCTCACTAAGACCCTGTACAACTGTAGCAACACCTCCCTGCCCCTGTACTCAAATTCCCTCGTTATGAAGGCCAACATGCCATTTGCTTTCTTAACCGCCTGCTGTACCTGCATGCCAACCTTCAATGACTGATGTACCATGACACCCAGGTCTCATTGCACCTCCCCTTTTCCTAATCTGTCACCATTCAAATAATAGTCTGTCTCTCTATTTTTACCACCAAAGTGGATAACCTCACATTTATCCACATTATACTTCATCTGCCATGCATTTTCCCACTCACCTAACCTATCCAAGTCACTCTGCAGCCTCATAGCATCCTCCTCGCAGCTCACACTGCCACCCAACTTAGTGTCATCCGCAAATTTGGAGATACTACATTTAATCCCCTCGTCCAAATCATTAATGTACAATGTAAACAGCTGGAGCCCCAGCACAGAACCTTGCGGTACCCCACTAGTCACTGCTTGCCATTCTGAAAAGTACCCATTTACTCCTACTCTTTGCTTCCTGTCTGACAACCAGTTCTCAATCCATGTCAGCACACTACCCCCAATCCCATGTGCTTTAACTTTGCACATTAATCTCTTGTGTGGGACCTTGTCGAAAGCCTTCTGAAAGTCCAAATATATCACATCAACTGGTTCTCCCTTGTCCACTCTACTGGAAACATCCTCAAAAAATTCCAGAAGATTTGTCAAGCATGATTTCCCTTTCACAAATCCATGCTGAC